>NC_092756.1:67465719-67765719 GCF_047496795.1 Chiloscyllium punctatum | reverse complement strand
ATCAGCAACCCAGTATTCACTGCCGTATGACTTGCTGTGCTGCTACTTTTCTAAGTCTGAATACTTAAAATTCATGCCATAAATGTAACTGCTTAAAAATTAGACTATGACCTCTGGAGTGTTTTGTAAGAAGTGTTTGGGTGTATATGGCAGCATGGCGATGACACCAGTAAGATAGACAATAAATGCTGGTCCATCCATCGATACACACATCTCATAAACAAACAAAACAACATAGTGATGAAGAATCAATGTAACTGAGGCCATTGACTATAAATGTTACACTTGAATGCTTTTAAACTTTTATTTATTGTTTGACAACATTTTTTTGTCTTAGCCACTATACTCTGATGGAAGAGAAGTAGGGTTCCTGTCTCCCCCTTCCCTCTGTTTCAGCATAAACCACAAATTCAATAAACATGTCAGGACTGTTGTCAAGAATGATGAGACTGCAAAGCAAAGCACCAAGTAGTGTAATTGTGCTGGTGTGTATTTCAAGAGAAGTTAGGGAATTACATGAGGGGGAAAGGAATAGGAGACTTGAATTTTGTGAGGTGAAGCCAAAATACACCTTGACAATACCAACAAGTCTCTCTGGCTAAGTAGCCTGTTTCACTGTTGTAAATTAGATGTTTTTTTAATGTCTTTAAGATGATGGGGTAGAGAGATCAATGACAGTCTACTTGTTGGAATTAATTCAGGGTCAGCTGTTTCACCCATTGGAACTTTGGGATCTCTGTTGTAAAGCAATCCAGTTAATCCCATTCCCCTGCTCTTTCCCCGGGACCCTATATCCTTTCCTTCTTCACAAGTTTATCTCTGGCTAGACTAAAAGTGGAAGAGTACAGAACAAGTAAAACAAAATAAAGCCTAGCAGTTAATTGCCAATCATCAGTAGCTTGTGCATTCTTCATACCAATGCCTCTACCAATCACAATCAGCACTCTCCTCCCATACAATGTAAATTTGGCTTTTCCTTGAAATTGGTATCCTTGTGAACTGTCCTGACCAGCAAGATGGAAAGCTTTGACAGCAATACTTAAAAACAAGTTAGTTACAACAAACCTTTGATGAAACACTACTTCGACCTCATCTGGAGTATTATGCTCAATTTTTGGCACCATATTTGGAGAAAGATGTTAAGGCCTTGGAAACGTTAGGAAGAAAATGGTACCAATGATGACAGACTTGGTTATGTGGAGAAACTGAAGTTGTTAATAAAAAAGGATACGTGCATATATATAAAATACTTTTCCTAACTACCTGCCATGCAAAAGTGCCTTACAGCTAGGGTGTGTAAAGTGAGGCACTGTTGTCGTGTAGTAAACGTAGCAGTCAAATTCCTCACGACAAGAATCCATAAAGAGCTGTGTGATCAAGACCACATACTCTGTCTTTTTGACGTTGATTGAGGAATAAATACTAGCCAGGACACTAGGGATAACTTCTCTGACACTCTTCACAGGATGGTTTACATCCACCAAAGGCAGGTGGTGCCTCAATTAAATGCCTCATCTGAAGGATAGAATAATAAAACTCTACAGTATGGAAGCAGGCCATTCAGTCCATCAAGTCCACATCGACTCTCCGAAGAGCTGCATGCGCAAACCACACTTTACCCTATCCCTGTAACCTTGCATTGCCCACAGCTAATCTACTTAGCCCTGGACACTATAGGCAATTTTGCATGGCCAATCCACCTAAGCTGAACATCTTTAGACTGTGGGAGGAAACCAATGTAAACACAGAGAGAATGTGCAAACTGCACAGACAGTCACCCAAGGGTGAAAATGAACCTGGATCCATGGCTCTGCAAGGCAGTATGCTAACCACTGAGCCACTGTGCCACCCCAGATTGTACCTTCAAGACTGCAATGATCCCTCAATGTTGCTCTCGAGTGTCAGCCTTCATTTTTGTTAGCAAACCATGGAGGGAACTTGAACTTGAGAGGACTTATAAGGTCTGTGAGTCTGACTCAAGGATGGAAGCTGCTAGCTTCCACTTTTACCTGGCTTGCAGGTTCCCTTGAATTAAGAGAATACTTTAAAAAAAACTATTCAAATCATGAAGATTTGGAGAGAGTAAACAAAGATAAACCTTTGTTTTTAATTGCAGAGGTTCAGTAATTAATTAAGGTTTATAGTAATTGGGAAAAGAACCAAAAATCACCATGCAGAATTTTTTTTCCCAGATAATGAGTTGTTCTGACCTGGAATATATTGCCTGGACTCAAGAGAAAAACTATTCTGGAGAATTTTACAGGCAATGGGGCAAGGCAGGAAAGTAGGATTATTTGGAAAACTCTACCAAGCAACTGGTCAAGGCAAGACAGATCTCATTATTTCTTCCAATGTTGTATTATTCTGAGACTATATGATCTAGGCTCAGGGAAGGGCCTCAGTTCAAGACCAGCATATTCCTCTGAGGATGAAATTAAAAAGAGCAAGATCTGGGAACCTTCGATGACAAGAGATATCGAAAGTTTAGCCAACAAAAAAAAAAACAAGGCCCTTGAGGAAGTTGAAAATAATTCAAACAAGAAATTAGGAGGTGCAAAAAGGGCTATGAAGTGTCCTGGGCATGTAAAATTAAGGACAATCCCAAGGAATTTTATGCATATATTAGGCGCAAGGGGGTAACAAAGGAAAGGGCAGATTCACTCAAGGACAGAGGCAGGAATTTATGCATGGAAGCACAGGCAGGATGGAACATTCTTAAACGAATACCTTACATCTGTATTCACCAAGGAGGAAGGGAAGGATAGGGGAGGCATGTTGATTTTAAGGAGGAGTTGGTGCTGGGTTTTTGAAAGACTTAAATGTAGGTAAATCCCCAGGGCCTAATGTGATCAATCCCAGGCTACTGAAGGAAACAGAAGGAGATTGCTGGGGCCTTCACAGTCATTTTTATATCCTCTTTAGCCACATGCAAGACCTCACAAGACTGGAGAATAGACAATATTGTTCCTTTGCCCAATAAGGGCAACAGGGATAACTCAGGATAATCTAGCCTGGTAGGCCTCACATCAGTAATTAGAATCAGGATTTATTCACATTTGGAGAAGAATGAACTTATTAAAGATAGACAGCATGGATTTATGTTGGAAAGCTGACTTCTCACAAACTTGATTGAGTTTTTGAGAAAGTGAAGAAGAGTGATGAGGATAACGCAGTGGATGTTATCTACATGGACTTTACTAAAACATCTGACAAGGTTCCTCATGGTCAGCTAGTTAAAAAGATTGAGTCAGGTGCATCTATGCTGAGTTGGGAAGTTGGGAAGAATTGACTTGTGCATGGAGACAAAAAGTAGTTGCGGAGGGATGTTTTTCTGACTGGAGATTGGTCACCATTGATTTTCTGAAAGAATTAGTGACTTTTTTTATTACAAATAAGCATGGATGAAAATGTAAAAATTAAAAGAACTGCAGATGCTGTCAATCAGAAACAAAAACAAAAATTGCTGGAAAAGCTCAGCAGATCTGGAAGCATCATGAGTCAAGTGACCCTTCCTCAGAATGTGTGCATGCGTGTACGTAAATGTAAGATTTGATGTGGTCAAATGTAAGGCCTGATTTGCAAGAATGCACACAACGGAAAATTTGTGGAGTTGGAAATGGAGTTTAATCAGAACAAGTAAAGGTCATTCTGTTTTGTCGACACAAATTCACTGTAATGTGATTGATGAATTGGGGATGCTGTTTCCACAGCACAAACTATTAAAACACATGCTGGCTGTAACACAATTACACCGCCAACACTTTAAGCGCTGTTTCTCAAGCGCAATTTTTCTATAATGCAGGATTGTAGAACAACGCAACTATCACATTATGAAAGAACTGATTGTATGGGGTGATGCACTTTTGTTAGGTCAAATGCAAGAGCAATATATATAGTACATGGCAGAACCCTTAGGTGCTTTGATATACAGAGGGATCTTGGGTTCCAAGTTCATAGCTCCCTGATAGTGACAAAACAAGTGGATAGGCAGTAAAGAAGGTGTACAGCATGCTTACCTTCATTAGTCAGGATACTGTGTATAAAAGTTGGCAAATC
This sequence comes from Chiloscyllium punctatum, assembly GCF_047496795.1. Classification (NCBI taxonomy): domain Eukaryota; kingdom Metazoa; phylum Chordata; class Chondrichthyes; order Orectolobiformes; family Hemiscylliidae; genus Chiloscyllium; species Chiloscyllium punctatum. Next base: position 67,761,663 of record NC_092756.1, on the reverse strand, counting down.
ATGTAGTAACATTTGTAGTGCATTGCAATTCTGGTCGCTACAATATAGGAAGGATGTGAGGCTTTGCAGCAGATGCAAAAGCATTTTACAGGATGGTGCCTGGATTGGAGTGTGTTAGTATAAGGAGAGTTTGGACAAAACTTGGATTGCTTCCGCAACAGCATCAGAGGCTGAGGGACAACCTGATAGAAATATGTAAAATTATGACAGGCATGGATAGGGTGGATTGTCAGAGTCTTCCCCCCCCCCCCCCAAAGATGGAAATGTCAAATACTAAAGGGCAGAGGTCTAAAGTGAGAGGAGTAAAGTTTAAGGGAGATGTGTGAGGAAAGTTCTTTAATACAGAGGCTGGCAAGTGATACATGATATTGGGGAGGTGATAGAAACTGATACTTCAGCAAAGTTTAAGAGACATTTAGACAGACACAATGAACACACAGGAAATAGAGGGAAACCAACAATGTGCAGGCAGGTGGGATTGGTTTATAAGAGCATCATGATCAGAACAGTCATGGTGGGTCGAGGGGCTGTACTGTTCTGCGTTCTAACTTTGAGTTTTTTGGTTTGGATTAATAATCTGCAGATTTTCTGTGCCTGAAGTTAGTAATTTATTTGCAAGTATTTCTGCAACTATAATTTCTTTTAAAATATTTTTTGAAGTCTAGCATAGGATTTTGTACACCACTAATGGATTTTAGTATATTTTAGAGATTGCCTTGGAACCAGTAAGATAAATAATGGGGCATCAATGCTTGTTCAAGGTTTCAGGAACTAGTCTTGTTTCAAGCTGGTTGAGACAGAGAGACTTTGGTTTCAGTTTTACTTCGTGTGTTGAGTAGCCCTGTGAAGTTCTTAAATGAAGATGGTTGTATAGACCAGCGTTTTTGGAGAAGGAAAGGATATAACGAACGTAGAGTGTTAACCCCAGTCCAGAGAGTTAGGATAAAACCCTAAAGAGGCTACTTACAGTTGAGTACACTTGAGCTCAGGTGTATAATAACTGCGATGGGGGCAACAGACAGGGCGCATGGGGGCAGGGGTGAGAGGCAGGGAACATGGGGCAATTTGCGAACACGAATGAAAGAGAGAGTTTGAGACGTTTTGATAAAGGTATCCAAAGTTTACAGCCCATACAATTGAAGGCACAGTTGCTGAAAACAGGATGAAAAGTAGTAAAGGGTTCTGACAGCAGAACTGCAGATTGCTCAGACAGTCATGAGGATCAAGAACATTGCAGAGAGGAAGTGCGAGGCCTTTTTTTGAAAAATTCGCTCATGGGAAGTGGACATCGTTGGCTGGCCAGCATTTTACGGCTCCTCTCTAGTTGCCTTTGAGAAGACAGTGGTGAGCTGCTGCCTTGAACTACTGCAGTCCACCTGCTGTAGGCTGGCCCACAATGCCTTTAGGAGAGAGTTCCAGCATATTGACATAGCAACAGTGAAGGAACACTGGCATATTTCCAACTCAAGATAGTAAGCGGTTTGGAGAGAAACTTGCAGATGGCAGTGTTCTCATGTATCCGCTACTCTTAACCTTCTAGATGGAAATTGTTGTGGGTATTGAAGGCCTTGTCTGTGGTCTTTGGTGAATTTCTGCAGTGTATCTTGTAGACAGTAGCACTGCTGCTAAGCTTCAGGGCTGGAGGGAGTGAATACTTTGTACTAGATGGTGTCAAGCTTCTGGAGTGCTGTTTGGAGCAGTCATCCAGACAAGTAAGAAGCATTCCATCGCACTTTTTTAGAGCCATTGTAGCGTTGTAGGAGACAAGTAAATGTGCAGCTGATGGCACTGTAGAGTGGAGGATTAGACAAGTTTTTGAAGAGGTTCAGCAATCAAGAGGCTGATATATAACATTAGTGAGCATGGGAGATGGAGTAGAGATGTTTTGGCGTTCGACAATTTGATGGGATCAGGAAGTGGTTCTTGAACACAAGATGTACTAGGAGAGGACATTCCCGCAGATAAAAAAGCAAAGGTGGCAGGAGATTGTGTTTTACTAACTCAGAAAGGAAACTGACATAAGCAGCATAGAACATAGAACATAGAAGAATACAGCGCAGTATAGGCCCTTTGGCCCTCAATGTTGTGCCGATCCAAGCCCACCAAACCTACACTAGCCCACTATCCTCCATATGCCTATCCAATGCCCGCTTAAATGCCCATAAAGAGGGAGAGTCCACCACTGCTACTGGCAGGGCATTCCATGAACTCACGAGTCGCTGAGTAAAGAACCTACCCCTAACATCTGTCCTATACCTACCATCCCTTAATTTAAAGCTATGCCCCCTTGTAATAGCTGATCCATAGGTAGAAAAAGGTTCTCACGGTCAACCCTATCTAAACCCTTACTCATCTTGTACACCTCTATCAAGTCACCCCAAAACCTTTTTTTCTCCAATGAAAACAACTCCAAGTGCCTCAGCCTTTCCTCATACGATCTTCCTACCATACCAGGCAACATCCTCGTAAACCTCCTCTGCACCCGTTCCAGTGCCTCCACATCCTTCCTATAGTATGGCGACCAAAACTGTACACAATACTCCAGATGCGGCCGCACCAGAGTCTTATACAACTGCAACATGACCTCAGGACTCCGGAACTCAATTCCTCTACCAATAAAAGCCAGTATGCCATATGCCTTCTTCAGCACACTATTTACCTGGGTGGCAACTTTCAAAGATCTGTGTACATGGACACCAAGATCTCTCTGCTCATCCACACTACCAACTATCCGACCATTATCCCAGTACCCCATCTTTTTGTTCCTCTTACCAAAGTGAAACACCTCACACTTAGCTACATTGAACTCCATTTGCCACCTTTCTGCCCAGCTCTGCAGCTTATCTATATCCCGCTGTAACCTGACATATCCTTCCTCACTGTCAACAACTCCACCGACTTTTCTATCATCCGCAAACTTGCTCACCCAACCTTCTAACCCCTCCTCCAGGTCATTTATAAAAATGACAAACAGCAATGGTCCCAAAACAGCGGAACACCGCTAGTAACTGCACTCCAAGATGAACCTTTACCATCAGCTACTACCCTCTGTCTTCTTCCAGCCAGCCAATTCCTAATCCAAACCTCCAACTCACCCTCAATGCCATACCTCAATAAGATTTGTGAGGCACGGCCTGCCTTTCACAAAACCATGCTGACTATCCTTAATCACATTATTCCTATCCAGATGTTCATAAATCCTATCCCTTACAATTCCCTCTAAGACTTTGCCCACAACAGAAGTGAGACTCACCGGCCTATAGTTACTAGGGTTATCCCTACTCCCCTTCTTGAACAAGGGAACCACATTTGCTAGCCTCCAGTCTTCTGGCACTATTCCTGTAGACAACGAGAACATAAAAATCAAGGCCAATACCTCTGCAATCTCCTCCCTTGCTTCCCAGAGAATCCTAGGATAAATGCCATCAGGCCCAGGAGTCTTATCTATTCTCACCCTTTCCAGAATTTTCAACACCTCTTCCCTACATACCTCAAAGCCATCCATTCTGACTCAGTATTCACATCGGCAACAATGTCCTGTTCCTGAGTGAATGCTGACGAAAAGTATTCTTTCAGTGTCTCCCCAATCTCTTCAGCCTCCACACACAACTTCCCACTACTATCCTTGACTGGACCTATTCCTACCCTAGTCATTCTTTTATTCCTGACATACCTATAGAAAGCCTAAGGGTTTTCCCTAATCCTACCAACTAAGGACCTTTCATGTCCCCTCCTTGCTGCTCTTAGCTCTCTCTTCAAGTCCTTCCTGGCTACCTTATAACTCAATCGCCCCAATGGAACCTTCCCGCCTCATCTTTAGAAAGGCCGCCCGCTTCCATTTAACAAGGGATTCTAATTCCTTATTAAACCACGGCTCCCTCACACGACCCTTTCCTCCCTGCCTGACAGGTACATACTTATCAAGGACACTCAATAGTTGCTCCTTGAACAAGCTCCACATATCAATTACGCCCTTCCCTTGAAGCCTATTTTTCCAAGCCACGCATCCTAAGTCATGCCTCACCGCATCATAATTTCCCTGCCCCCAGATATAACTCTTACCCTGCAGTGCACACTTATCCCTCTCTGTCACTAAAGTAAAAGTCACAGAATTGTGGTCACTGTCCCCAAAGTGCTCACCTACCTCCAATTCTAACACCTGGCCTGGTTCATTACCCAGAACCAAATCCAGTATGGCCTCACCTCTTGTTGGCTTGTCTACATATTGTGTCAGGAAACCCTCCTGCACACATTGGACAAAGACCGACCCATCTAACGAACTTGAGGTATAGCTTTCCCAATCAATATCAGGAAAGTTAAAGTCCCCCATAACAACCACCCTATTACTTTCACTCTTCTCCTGAATCATCCTCGCAATCCTTTCTTCTACGTTTCTAGGACTATTAGGAGGCCTGTAAAAGACTCCTAACAGGGTGACCTCACCTTTCCTATTCCTAATCTCAGCCCAAACTACCTCAGATGGAGAGTCTTCATCCATCGTCCTTTCCACCGCTGTAATACTATCTTTGACAAGCAATGCCACACCTCCCCCTCTTTTACCCCCACTTCTGACCCTACTAAAACATTTAAACCCTGGAACCTGCAATAGCCAATCCTGTCCCTGCTCTACCCATGTCTCCGTAATAGCCACAACATCGAAGTCCCAGGTACCAACCCACGCTGCAAGTTCACCTACCTTATTTCGTATACTTCTTGCATTGAAGTATACACACTTCAAGCCACTTTCCTGTTTACAGGCACCCTCCTTTGAGATTGATGCCATGTTCCTAACCTCCCTACACTCCAGGTCCTGCACCCTAAAGCTACAGTCTAGGTTCCCATGCCCCTGCAGAGTTAGGTTAAACCCCCCCCCCCCCCCACCCCCCCGAGCACTAGCAAACCTCCCGCCAAGGATACTGGTGCCCCTCAGGTTCAGCATAATCAGTGCTTTCAAATTTAATGCACTTGTTGGAGGAAGTGGTGCACTGAAATGAGAATAAGTCATTTATTAATCATGGCAGTCTGTAGAATCCTGACTCCCACACAGTCTGTGCGGCTCTGATGAGAATTTATGATTTTGAGACCTTCTGGAGAGTTGTATTGCAAACTTGGCTGCAGTGTGGCTATGGTGATCAAAAAAGTTAAAGACAAGCACTTTACTGTTATCCCTTGGCACTGGCTATACTGATGTTGGAGGCAGTATGTCACTCCTCTAGGTGGTACTGTGTTTGAGAATTTTTGTGGAGTTTGTGAAGGGGTGACTATGTTTGATTATGGTCTTGTAGGTGTGTCATATACTTAGGCAATTTATTGTCTACCTTAAATCTTATTCTCAGTGTGGCTTTGAGTATTGGCTCTGTAATTCATTGTGGACAAAAGCATCCAGGTGCGCTGAAGCTGAAACTTATGTTAGGTATTGACAAAATCCGGACAAGTAGAACATTCATTCAAATAAAAAAGACTAAGAGCAGGCAGCACTCGAGACATTAATTAAAACTTAACTGATCAAAAAACTCATTAATTCATTCTACAAACTTAGCAGATGTGCGGCAGCTGGAAAATCTCATGGATACCTGTGTGAACCAAAGCAAGCACATCTGCAGGAACGGTTTCCAATGGAAGGAACTCCATCTGTAATTAATTGAGCTGCCAACACTTTGGCATAGAGTGAAAGTTATCTGGATGCTTTATTTCAAGGACAGACATGCCTTCTAGGATTGCACCATCTAATTCAGTTCATGGTCAAAGACAAGAACATACAACTGAGTGAGGAAGGTCTGGGAATTGAAAAGATAGAACTGGAGGAGACTCAACCTTTTCAAAAGTCCAGGTGACTGTGTTCCTTCTGAGATTTAGGATATCTCCTTGGGGCTGGAAAGGTGTCTTGAGGATTAGGTGAGGATCCAGTGGCCATGGTCCCCAAAGGTATCAATGACATCGTGACTCAAAGCGATCAGACTAGGAAAGCAATTCTGCTTATTTTCTGAGTCAACAGCACATTTGAATAGGGTGACCAATATTAGAGTGTTAAACACATGCACTGATGAAATTCTGAACTGGGAATAGATGCTTTTTCTTTTAAAAGAAGCATTGCTGCTTGCCATTTCTTTCTCCTTGAATTATTTGAAGATGTGACAAAACACATACATGAAGGTGGGGCAGTGAATGTTGTGTACATGGATTTTAGCAAGACGTTTGACAACATTCCCCAAGGTAGGCTCATTTATAAAGTAAGGAGGCATGGGGTACAGGGAAATTTCACTGTCTGGATACAGAATTGGTTGGCCAATAAAAGAGAGAAGGTGGTAGTAGATGGATAGTATTCAGCCTAGAGCTCAGTGCCCAGTGGTGTTCCACAGGGATCTGTTCTGGGACCTCTGCTCTTTGTGATTTTTAATAAATGACTTGGATGAGGAAGCGGAAGTGTGCGTTAGTAAGTTTGCTGATGATACGATGATTGGTGGAGTGGTGGATAGTGTGGAGGGCTGTTGTAGGTTGCAACAGGATATTGACAAGATGCAGAGATGAGAAGTTGCAGATGGAGTTCAACCTGGAAAAAAGTGTGAAGAGATTCATTTTGGAAGGTTGAATTTGAATGCAGAATACAGCGTTAATGGAAGCATTCTTGGCAGTGTGAAGGAACAGAGGTATCTTGGGGTCCGTGTCCATAGATCCCTCAAAGTTGCCGTCCAAGTTGATATGGCTGTTAAGAAGGCATATGGTGTGTTGGCTTTCGTTAGCAGGGGGACTGAGTTTAAGAGCCATGAGGTTATGCTGCAGTTTGACAGAGTCCTAATTAGATCACACTTGGAATATTGTGTTCAGTTCTGGTCACCTCATTATAGGAAAGATGAGGAAGCTCTAGAGAGGGTACAGAGGAGACTTACCAGGATGCTGCCTGGACTGGAGGGCATGTCTTATGAAGAAAGGTTGAGGGAGCCAAGGCTTTTCTCACTGGAGCAAAGAAGGGTGAGAGGTGACTTGATAGAGGTGTACAAGATGATGAGAGGCATAGATAGCGTGAATAGTCAGAGACTTTCTCCCAGGGCAGAAATGGCTATCACAAGGGGGCATAACTTTGATGTGACTGGAGGAAGATTCAGGGGAGATGTCAGAGGTAGGTTCTTTACACAGAGAGTAGTGAGTGCGTAGAATGTACTGCCAGCAGTGGTAGTAGAGTCAGATGGGGACATTTAAGCAACGTTTGGATAGGCATATGGAAAATAGTTCAATGAAGGATATGTAGGTTAGTTTGCTCTTACAGTAGGATAAAAGTTTGGCACAATATCAAGGGCCGAAGGGCCAGTACTGTGCTGTACTGTTCTATGTCTCTGAAGCCTTGCTGTGAGCGAGGCTTCTGGAGTCAAATGGTGAGGGGCAGATGGGAAAACTTCAGGAGTAATTTAAAAAGCTCATTTCTGCACATTATTACTTAATCTTCCTCTATTTAGGAACTTTAATCCTACCTCTTTCACTAAGGTTTTAATAATCTGTCTCCTTTATACCTCCTTTTGCAAACTGGTATCATACTTTCTTTAACAATCCAGTGAAACACATTTAATTACTTGAAAGATTTTGGTCAGATGCAACTTACTCCTGTTATGAATTGAATAACCGACAATCCTGTTACATTGAATTCCTTTCCTTGTCATATCGAAGATAGCAAGGGTAGCAAGCAGAGGGACTGGTGGTCAGAAGGGAATAATAGAGGTTAAATTCCCATTTACCTTCTTTGTCTATCCGAAACCCAAACTCATCAAACTGGATTTCTGACTCTTCTACAGAGTCTTTCTTCTGAAAGGAAAACAGAACAGAGGTGGATTAGTTCCATACAATGTTTCCAACCAGCACCTCAACATCCAAGAGATATGAGACTGTAAAAGATGACGATATTAATTAGTGACACCGTTTGAAACAAAGTAAGTTCCACCAGCAAGATTAAAAGCAAATAAATTACAAGCGAAATCTATCCAATGCAATGTTAGCATTCATTTAGAGAGGGATACAAGAGCATGTACTGCTGAGGCTGTATAAGCCTCTGGTCAGATAGCATTTGGAATATTGTGAGAAGTCCTGGGCCCCGTATCTAAGGAGGGATGTGGTGGTGCTGGATGGGATCCAGAGGTGGTTTACTAAGCACAACCTCGGACATGAAAGGCTTGTCATATGACGAACAGTTCAGGACTCTGGATCTGTCCAAGGAACAGAGGGGATATCATTGAACTTACAGGATACTGATGGGCCTGGATAATGTGGACATGGAGAACATGCTTCCACAAGTAGGATAGACGAGGACCCAACTGCACAACCTCAGAGTGAAGGTACAACCATTTAGAACTGATGAGGAGGAATTTCTTCAGCTCGAGGGCGGTGAATCTGTGGAACTCATTTACACAGAAGGCTGTGGAGTTCAAGTCATTGAGTGTATTTAATACAGGCAAGATAGATAATTCTCAGGAAGGGGATCAAAGGTCACAGGGAGAAGGCAGGATAATAGGGTTGAGAAACTTATGAGCATGATCAAATAGTGGAGCAGATTTGATGGGCCAAGTGGACTAATTCTGCTCCTATATCTTATGGTCTATGGTGTTAAGGCCAGTTCAGCAAAGGAATCTTCAACCTTGGGGCTGTCTCTGCTCCAACATAGTTTAACTGTGGAACTTCAAAAGTAAAATGCTTGCATTAAGCATTCTTCAGATAACTACAGAAAAGACAAAGGGTTTCTGAAACCTCCTATACTGCTTCTGAAAACTCTTCAAAAGACACTAGAATTACCCAAAAGATCAACTACCAAATCGCCAATCAGATTAAGTTCCAGTAAATTACATCTACACGTACAAGGCATCAACCAAGACATGTAATAGAACAGACAAAACATTGTGGATGCTGGAAATCTAAAATCAAAACAGAAAATGGTAGAAATACTCAAATCAGTAGATCAGGTAGCTTCTATGAAGAGAAAATCAGAACTAACGTTTCAGGTCATAACCTTTTGGAAATCTGGACTCTGTTCAAATCTCCACAATCTTGCCAACTATGTCATTAGTACCAATGAAGACAAACATCTCTAGTTGTTCACCCTCCCCAGAAGAATGTCCTGTAGCCATTCTGTGACATCAATACCCCTAGCACAAGGAAGACAACATACCATCCTGGAGTTATATCGACAGCCAAAGAAATGACTGCCTGCTCTGCTGAGTAAAAAATTCACTATTAACATTACCCTTCCACATTTTTTCTTCCTTCCTCTCATCTGGGTTCATTAAGCTTCATTAGTAGAGTGGAGCGTATTAATGGTAATGCTGAACTTACATAGGTCACTAGTTAATCTTCAGCTGCATTCTGTAGATCTCTGGGTGCGACACATTAAACAGGATGTGAACTTGTTGAGTGCAGAACAGGTTTAGGAGAGTGGTTCCAAGGATAAAAAACTTCAATTACGTAAGGAGCTTGGAGACATAGATAAGCCGACAGCTTTTCCCCATGGTAGGGGAGTCTAAAACTAGGGGGTGTAGGTTTAAAGTGAGAGGAGAGAGGTACAAAAGGATACAGGAGGGCAATTTTTTTCCCCACACAGAGGGTGGTGAGCATTTGGAACGGGCTCCCAGAGGTTGTGGTGCAAGCAAGTACAATTTTATCATTTAAGAAACATTTAGACAGGTACTTGAATTGGATAGGTTTGGACCAATATGGACAACACGAAGGTAAATGGGACTAGTTTAAACTGTGAAAACTGGATGGCATGGGCAAGTTGGGCCAAAGGGCCTGTTTCCATGCTATAGATTGCTATGACTATTTGAGAAAGGTGGTAAGGAAAAGCTAAGGAACTATAGAGCGGTAAGCCTGACATTGGTGGTGGGCAAGATGCTGGAGGGAATACCGAGGGACAGGACTTACATGTATTTTGGAAAGGCAAGGATTGATTAGGGATGGTCAACATGGCTTTGTGCATGGGAAATCATGTCTCACTAACTTGATTGAGTCTTTTGAAGAAATAATGAAGAGGATTGATGAGAGCAGAGCAGTGGACATGATCTAGATGACTTCAGTAAGGTGTTCGAGAAAGTTCCTCATGGTAGACTGGCTAGCAATGTCAGATCACATAGAATACAGGGAGAACTAGCCAGTTGGATACAGATCTGGCTCAAAGGTAGAAGACAGAAGCTGGTTGGGGAGGGCTGCTTTTCACACTGGAGACCTGTGACCCACGGTGTTTTCCGCAAGGATTGGTGCTGGGTCCACTACTTTTCATGTTTAAAATGAATGATTTGGATGTTACTTCTTCACAAAACTCAAATAAGTTAGTGAGACATGTTGACTATCCCTAATCAGTCCTTGCCTTTCCAACACATGTAAATCCTGTCCCTCAATATTCCTCCCAACAACTTACCCACCATCGATGTCAGGTTCAGCAACCTATAGTTTCCTGGATTTTCCTTACCACCTTTCTTAAACAGTGGTACCATGTTAGTCAACCTCCAGTCTTCTGGCACCTCACCTGTAGCTCTCAATGATACAAAAATCTCAGCAAGGGGCTCAGCAATCACTTCCCTATCTTCCTACCAGGTTGGCACGGTGGCTCAGTGGTTAGCACTGCTGCCTCACAGCAACAGGGTCCCATGTTCGACTCCATCCTCGGGGGACTGTCTGTGTGGAGTTTGCACATTCTCCCAGTGTCTATGCGGGTTTCCTCCGGGTGCTCCGGTTTCCTCCCACAGTCCAAAGATGTGCAGGTCAGGTGAATTGGCCGTGCTAAATTGCCCATAGTGAATTGCCCGAGCGAAATACTCCTGCCCGTGTCCTTCAAATAATTGAGGTTCCTCTGTATATTGAAATCCAAACCATTGAAATAAATGATCACTCATCCCTGTGGCACACCACTGATCATAGGCATTCGGTCCAACCTCCAGCATTACCCTCTATCTCCAGTCTTCTGTCTATTTTGTATCCAGTTGGCTAGCTCCCTCTGGATTCTATGTGATCTAATCTTGCTGACCGGTTTAGCTTGCAGAACCTTGTTGAAAGCAATACAGACAACATCTACCTTTCCGCCTTCATCAATTTTCTGTCACTTCATCAAAAAAATCAAGTTAGTGAGATACCATTTGCCATACAGAAAGCCATGTTGATTTCCCTAACCAGCCCTTTCCTTTCCGAATGCATTTAAATCCTGCCCCTAAGAATTCTCTCCAAAACACTTGCCCACTGCTGACATCAAGTTCACTAGTCTATAGTTTTTGGACATTTTCTTACCACCTTTCTTAAATAATGGCACCACATTAGCCAATCTCCAGTCTTCCGGCACCTCACCTGTGGCTATCAATGATACAAATGTCTTAGCATGGGGCCCAGCAATCACTTCCCTAGCTTCGCACAGTTTTGGGAGACACCTGTTCAGGTCCCAGAGATTTATCCACCTTTGTATATTTTAACACATCCAGTACCTTCTCTTCTGTAATATGTACACTTTTCAAGACATCACTATTTATTTCTCCCAAGTTGTCTTAATTTTCATATCCTTCTCCACAGTAAATACTGATGCAAAATACCATTTAGTATCTCACCCATTTCAGGAGGTTCCAAACACAGCTAGCTTTGTTGATCTTTAAGGGGCCCCATTCTCTCCTTAGTTACTCTTTTGCCCTTATATGTGTTTGTGGAATCTCTTTGAATTCTCCTTAAACCTATTTGCCAAAGCTATCTCATATCCTCTGTTTGCACTCTTGATTTCCCTCATAAGTATACTCCTACTGCCCTTATACTCCGTGAGGGAGTCACTTGATCCCAGCTTCTATATTTCACATATGCCTTCTTTATCTTGACCAGAGCCTCAATTTCCCAAGTCGTCCAGCATTCCCTGCAACTGTCAGCTTTGCCTTTGGCACAAACAGGAGCATACTGTCTTTGAACGCTCACTACTTTAATTTTAAAGATCTCCCACTTTCCAACCATTCTTTAACTTGTGAACAGTCTCTCCTAATCAACATTTGAAAGTTCTTGCCTAACACCAAAATTGGCCTTCCTCCAGTTTAGAACTTCAACTTTTAGACCAGGTCTGTCCTCTCCCATAAATATTTTAATACTAATTGAATTACGATAGCATGTCCCAAAGTGCTCCCCGACTGACAGCTCAGTCATTTGCCCTGCTTTATTTCTCCAGAGAAGGTCCAGTTTTACTCCTTCTCTGGTAGGTATACATCCACACACTGAATAAGAGACGTTCTTGTACACACTTAAATTCTTCTCCATGCAAGCCCTTAATACTATGGTAGCCCCAATCTATGTTTGGAAAGTTAACATCCTTCACCACAATGCTATTAGTCTTACAGATATCTGAAATCTCCTTACATCGCAAGGTTTGTGAAGGTTTGTAGCTCAGGTTGAGGTTTAGGGTGTAGGTTCGCTCGCTGAGCTGTAAGTTCGATATCCAGACGTTTCATTACCTGGCTAGGTAACTTCATCAGTGGTGACCTCCAAGTGAAGCAAAGCTGTTGTCTCCTACTTTCTATTTATATCTTTCTCCTGGATGGGGTTCCTGGGGTTTGTGGTGATGTCATTTCCTGTTAGTTTTCTGAGGGGTTGATAGATGGCATCTAGATCTATGTGCTTGTTTATGGCATTGTGGTTGGAGTGCCAGGCCTCTAGGAATTCTCTGGCAGGTCTTTGCTTAGCCTGTCCCAGGATAGATGTGTTGTCTAAGTCGAAATGGTGTTTTTTTTCATCTATGAGGGAGAGGGGGTTGTGTCTTTTTGTGGCTAGCTGGTGTTCATGTATCCTGGTGGCTAACTAGCTCCAGCACTGGAAAAAACCTCTAAAAACAAAGGAGCCGCACTTACAGCCAGAATCCTCTCCTGACCATCATTTTATTTTCACCGGAATCAAAACATTAACTCTGCTTTCCTCATCACACATGCTGGCAGACCTGCTTAGTTTTTTCTAGCAATTTTTGTTTGTGTTTCAGATTTCCAGCATCCACAATTTTTTGTTTTATATCAGAATGCATTTTGCCTTGATCCTTTACTATGACTAAATGATGAAGATGGGTGCCGATAACTTCATAGGCACAAGCCTTTAGATTCCTCCTGGCTGTAAAAACAAGGCAATAAATTAGTGTGAAAATTGAATCTGATGTATAGAACAAGATCCTCTCTTACCTGGGAATACTTGGTCAGTACATCCTGTGGCCACATGCTAGGAGTCAATGCTGTAAATGGGCCACTGACTGAAGGTGTAAAACTCCCTGTTAAAAGAGATCAGACATATAGGATAAATATCAAGATACTTGCAGTAAGAAGGCAAAAACACAAGCAGATATTAAATGTTATCTCAGATAATTTGAGAACAGACAAAAAAAAAGAGAATCTTCAGTACAGACTTGGTTCACTCAGATCCATATAGCTTTGTGTTGTAATTATTTTGTTTAAAAATCTGCGCGATTCAGGAAGCATGGAGCTGATTCAAGTTGGAAGTTCAAAGATCGTGACCTATGTTAAATTAGTTGATCTCAGTCAAGACAGAAAAAGGATTTGCATTTCTGCAATACCTTTCACAACAGGATGTCCCTAGGGGTTTTGCACCCAATGAGGTGCAATCGCTGGCATGGGGAAAGGCTGGAGTCAACTTGTGCACTGAAAGCACTCACAATGTTAAAACAATCAGATAATCCACTTCAATGATATTCATTGATGAATAAATATTTGCCATCATGCTGGGAAGAACTCCCTCAATAAATTATTCTTAGAACTTTCACATTCATCCGACAGGGTAGGTGGGTTCTTAGACTTCTTTCCTTAAGACTGCATCTCCAATAGGGTGGCACTCACTCAGAACTGCAATGGGACAGTCAGCTTTGAAGTTTTACACTCAGGTCCTGGACTTGAACACACAACACTCTGGCTCAGGGGTGACAGTACCACTCTCAGCTGACTTTGCCAGCAGGTAAGTAGTTAAAAATGCTGCAATTGTTTTCAGTAACACTGAGCGAGGCAGGCGTAAAAATATTGGGTGGAATGCCCAACATGAAGGAATGACCTGCTAGCATTCTCAGTTTCTAAACTTCCACAAGGACAGCCACTGAGATGAGATAATAAAGAGCTGCCAAGACCTAAAGAGGTTTGGCAGAGGATCCAAAGAGATGACAGCAGTAATGTATGTCAACTCGGTCCTTGAGAATTGCACCATGCGGGAATTTCCAGTTCTCATTGAAACTACCAGAATTAGCATTCAGATAATTGGTGAATTGATAACTTCAGCCATTGTGTGCAAATTTTCTGAATCTTGCCGAACATATTTGTTACCCGTTAATGATTTAATCATTTAAAGCTGCCACTGTGCCTGAAAAAAAAAATTAAGGATCAACGGGAACAGTGCCCTTCGTAACACACCACATCTTGTTTCTGAGGACTAGTCGAGGTTTTGAAAAGGGCTACTTGAGGGCAATATTTTGCTTTCATAGGGGCCCCTTGTCCATTCTCAACAACTTCTTCAGTAGTGATACAGTCACTTAATAAAAACTACGTTGTGTATGCATGTTTGGGTGTATGGGAAATTTGGGACTTACCTAAAGCAGAATTGGAAGTGTTGATCGATATTCACAATAACTATCACCAGGCCATCAAACTTAAGTCCACAACATGAGTAAAAACATTAATTGCACAGTCTTTACAGTATGTAAATTGGCACAAGGCAAAAGTTATCTGCAAATCCATTCCTTTTCAAAAAAAAAAATGGCATACATTGCTATACATAAAAAGTCATCACCCGAGTACAGGGTTGGGAATCCATGCAACTGTACCTTATGAAATATGGAAGAAAATCTCAAAATCCATGTATACAGTGCTGCAAGAAAAAGCCAACCTTCAGGACAGGGTTCAGAAAAGACTTACAAGGATGTTGCCAGGGTTAGAGGATTTGAACTATAGGGAGAGGCTGAACAGGCTGGTGTTGTTTTCTCTGGAGCGTCGGAGATTGAGGGATGACCTTATAGAGGTTTACAAAATTATGAGGAGCATGGATAGGATAAATAGGCAAAGTCTTTTCCCTGGTGTCAGGGAGTCCAGAACTAGAGGGCATAGATTTAGGATGAGAGGGGAAAGATATAAAAAAGACCTACAGGCAACTTTTTCATACAGAGAGTGGTACATGTATGGAATGAGCTGCCAGAGGAAGTGGTGGAGGCTGGTACAAGTGCAACATTTAAAAGGCATTTGGATGGGTATATGAATAGGAAGGGTTTGGAGGGATATGGGCCGGGTGCTGGCAGGTGGTACTAGTTTGGGTTGGGATACCTGGTTGGCATGGATGGGTTGGACTGAAGGGTCTGTTTCCATGCTGTACATCTCTATGACTATGATTCTATGACAAATACACAGCAATAATTCAGACAGTGGTTTAGCATGAAGGATTCAACATCATCTGGCTGCTATCATGGGACAATGATGCAGGGAAATACCTGATGCAATCAAGTGATTGGTCATCTAACACAACAGTATTAGAACATGACTCCTGTTACTATGACAAGTTCCTATTGAGGAGGAAATAGATTATTCAAAATAACTCAAACCTTTGTCCAGCTGGGGCCAGGTGCTGCTGCTGTGTCATTTCTAAACAACAGGAGAGATGTTTCCATGGAAAAGGACTGCATTGTTTCACTGACTATACTTTGATGAACTGAATGTGAACTACACAAAGGAGGCTTAGCCTTCACACATCCTGAACAGCAGGGAAATGTTTGATGTTATTTCTTTATATTTGAGATGAATCATCATAAAAGGGGTGGAACTAAAGTAACTTGCGAGAAGAACGGTCAGCCTTAATGAGGCTTACAATCAATTCCAGACAGACCTGCTGTGTTAGAACCTATAAATGTTTGAGTCAAATCATACTGACCTTGGTCTGGAGGGTCAGGAACAGTCAACCTGGCTTATGAACCTACTGTTTTCTTGGAAGCAGCAACCACACAAAGGACTGCCAGTTACCAGTCAACTCCAAGGGATTGAGAGGATTAGGTAACCTCAGAGTAACAACTAAATCCAGAACTATAAATCTGAATTAAGTGAGGTTCAGACAGAAACTTGGGGTTTTGCCTGTGGTTTGTAGTTTGTCTTCAAAAAGTTTTTAATAAGTCGTGGTGACTGTGAAATTCCAATGGGGGCCAAGGTTAAATCATAGCCATATTTAAACTGGAAACACAAATGAATATGTTGTGCCTTTTGGACCAGCTTAGAGGTATTGTATCAAGGATTTCATTTTAATAAACAAGTTTGAGGCTGTGTTATATATGTGTGTAACTTTGTTCCTTACAAAATCCTAAAGTCCAAGAACCATTTAAAGGGGAAACAAGAGCTCGACAAACTTTCTGTAGACTGGTGAAGTTACAGTTAAGCACTTGCACATTTGCCTCGAACACAGTCATTGTACCTCAAATAATTCAAAGGATAGATGTTTTGAGACGAGATAACTCGCAAATGCAAACCTTTCTAAATGAAATAAACTATCAACCACCACTTGGAAAAGTGTGCTGATTCTCAAACCTTTCTTCCAGGTTGCCACATAGTTAATGATTTAATCAAAGCTTACAAAGTCCCCTTTAACCAGTTTGTTAGCATCAAGTTAACACTAATCAGGTTCCGAGACTCAACAACAACTATGATTTACTCCAAATAAGTAAATTTTACTCACATGTAAACATCTATGAACTATCTAATGAGCTCTATCAACACGAGTTTTAGCTCTATGAGCTAATACTCCAATTTGCTTTTAAAACTGCTACAAACACATACAGACAAACAAATAAATAAATAAACAAAAAAAGGAAGAATAAGGCGGCTTTGGAAAAAAAGGTTTACCAGGATGTTACCCGAATTGGAGTGCATTAGCTATGAAGGAGAAGTTGGACAACCTTGGGTTATTTTTGCTACAGCTTCAGAGACTGAGGGGTATCCTGCTAGAAATATATAAAATGAGGAGGGCGGATTAGGGCGGATAGCTGGAGTCTTTTTTTCTGGATTGACAATGTTAAATACTAGGGGACCTAGGTTTACGGTGAGAGGGGGAGAAAGTTTAAAAAGAGATACATGAGCCAAGTTTTATGAAGCAGGTTTTATACACAGAGGGTGGTAGGTATCTGGAACATGCTACTAAGGGAAAGAGATAAAAGCAGATACAATAGTAACATCTAAGAGGCAGACAGACACATCAGCAGGCAGGGAATTGAGGGATACGGCCCATTTGCAGGCAGATGGGATTGGATTAGGAATGACATCACGGTCAGTGTAGACATGGTGGGCCAAAGGGCCTGTTCCTGTGCTGTACTGTTCTATGTTTTAGAATGGCGGAACAAGCTCAAATGGCCTACTTCTGTTCACAGCTTTTACGTTTCCGAAATCCTGCAGTCTTAAACTAGAGACTCCATACACTTTTGCAGGAAATTCCTTATTCAGTTTTTCTGTTCTCAGTTAGCTGAATAATCCTTTGTTGATAGCAGTTTTAAGCCTGCTGTAGAAATTTACTCTTACTTGCAACTTCTCAGCTTCCATCTCTGCAGCCACTCCATTCCCCTTTTCAACACATCTTCCCTCCAGTTTGTAGCTCTTTCCCGCCCTGTGCCAGCCCCTCAACCCTGTGACAATATTGCTCCTTTAACAAGGTTATGTTGTCTTTGTTTTGTTCCCCCCAAAGAGATCTAATAGACACAAACTCCAAACAAAAAATCTGGGTTTGGGTGAGTTTTAGGGTCAGTTTGATAATAGCTAACAGATGCTGCCTCAGTAAAAAGGCTTTCAAGTTTAAAAAAAATTGTATAACGAAAGGAGAGTGGCCAGTTCTGCCAGTTCAACTTCTCTCTGGTTTGGTTTTAGCATTAGTGTTTTGAAGCTGCTGGACCCAAAAAAGCAGGTCCTTGACAGTACTCTCTCTCTGACTTCTCTCCTGTAAGACCCTGTGCTTGATTTTACTTTTTGTGCCAAGGGGTGTTTACGTGGATTGTAGTAAGTATTTGGAACAGCATCATTAGGTTGGGATAATCTTTTGGTTTTCGGGTAGATTAAGTTATTTGGTATTCTGCTCTCTATTGTTTCTGCTTCATTCGGGAATCTTGTAAATAAATTCTGTTTTGTTTAAAACTAAGTAGTTTGATCAGCTGTATCTCTCCAGAGACATTAATGTTACATCTGCTTAAAAGAACTAACAAAGTTAGGGTCTAGGCTACTTTCTTGAAGTGTTTTGAGGGGGTCTGGCCTGGTCCATGACAATCCCATTACATCTCCTTTCTTCCCACTCCTTTGCAACACCACGCATCAGCCTCAACAGTGGCACAGGTATATGGATAAAATACAGATGCAAGTTGCAGCATACAGATGCAGGCATGTCCAGAAACACAAACAGATGCACATAAGCACACAGGAAGATGGAGACACTAATATATTAAAACAGAGAAGTAGGCGAGCAAACAGGCACATCATACATAGAACTTACAGCACAAAGACAGGCCATTCAGTCCAAACAATCCTTGATGGCTTTTATGGTCCACTGAAGCCACTTCTCATTTTATCATTGTAACACCACCTCTTGCATACTAATCCAGCGATGTCCAACATGCATCTACTATGCAGTTCAAGCACTTCCCGCTCAAGATTTTGGCATTCTCACCACTCTGGTAAAATTGCTTCTTCTAAACTCTCTACTGGATTTCATTGTTACAATCTTATACTGACAGCCTCTAATTATTCCCCCACAAGAGCAAGCCTTCTTTCTCTACTAACTCTTATCAATTTTAAAGACCTCTAATTCATTCCTTAACCTTTATTTTTCAAGAATAAGACAGCCAGCCTGTTCATCCGCTCTGGATAGCTGGATCCACACTTTGTGGTCACGTCCTTAAAAAATTATATCAGTATATAGGACAGGCAACGTGGTATTGTTACTCAAGAAGGGAAGAAAGGGTGAACCAGGGCAGTCAGTCTACCCTCACTGGAAACAATTAGAAGGAATTCCAAGAGACTGAATTAATCTACATTTGATGAGGCAGGGATCAATCAACAGTCAGCATACTTTTGTTAAGAAGGTCATGTCTGACTAACTTGATTGAATTTTTCAAAGAGGTGACCTGGGATGTAGATGAGGGCAAAGCATTTGATGTCATCTATTTGGACTTCAAGGTTTTTGATTAAGTTGCACAAAGACTGATAGTGAAGATAAGAGCCCATGAGATCCACAGGAATTTGGCAAGTTATTTCTAGAATGGGCTGAGTGACAGGGAGCAGAGAGTGATTGCTGAAGCATATTTTAGAGACTGAAAGCCCATGTCCAGTGGAGTTGTGCAGGTATTAGTGTTGTGGCCACTGTAGTTTTTGGTATATATAAATAATTTAGACTTGAAATGTAGGGAGGCTGATAAGTAAGATAGTGGATGAACTGAAAGTTAGTCGGGTAGTATAGAGTGAGGAGAATAGCCTTAGAGTACAGGAGGGTATGGATGAGCTGGTCAGATGGGCTGATCAGTGGCAAGTGGAATTCAATCCAATTAAGTGAAAGTGATGCACTTAGCAGGATAAACAAGGCAAGGGAATACATTGAGTCATACAGCAGGGAACCAGACCCTTCAGACCATGCTGATAATAATAATCCCAAATTAAACTAGTCCCTCATGCCTGCTTCTGGCCCATATCCTCCAAACCTTTCCTATTCATGTACTTATCTAGACATCTTTTAAATGTTTCAACTGTGCTCATGATGAATGTTTGGACACTGGAAAGCACAGAGGATCAGACAGACATAGGTTATTCATGTCCTCAGATTCTGGAAGGCAGAACAGATAAATATGGTGGTTAAGGAGACATATGCGATACATGCAGGCAGCAATACAGGTAAGACGACCTATGGGATACAATACACCACTTTTTATGTCTAAAACAGGTCTCTAAATGAGCATCATGACATAGTGCCATTCTCCTGCCTTTTCCCTTACCCTTGCACATTACTTGAACAGAAACAATCACTCAATGCTATTTAGGATGCCTGAATTGAACATGTCTCCACCAAACTTCCAGCCAGTGCATTCCAAACATGAAATATCATTGTGAGATAATTTTTTTTTCTAAATTTTATCTTTTGTAAATGACATTAAATTTATGCCCTCTTGTTTTTGATCCTTTTTCTAACAGGTGCGGTTTCTCCCTGTCTACTCCATGACATCCATTCATGATTTTTACCACTTCTTTCTTATCTCCTCCTTTTCTCTTGAAAATTAATTAGGATTTATACATGCTGTGAAAAATCAAACTCACATTTATCAATATCGAAATGCATTTGACACCCTTTTCGTAATTTTATTCCTTTTTTTTGTAATTTGTTGCCATGCTCCCTCCCAAAATTTATTTTGCCTACATATTTAGAATGATAGGATATTTTAATTTAAATAGGTCACAGTATAAAGTTCACAAAATGTTAGTTGAACATCAGGTGTCATGTTGATTCTACAACCCAGCCAAGGAACTGACATCCTGTCTCACAAAGTCAAAAAAGTACATTCCAGCCACAAAGCTACTGTTAACATATATCCTGAAAAAATCTTCACAAAAGTCCCATCAGGGTTGATATCATAATCAATGATACAATAATACTGTAACATTAAAGCAAGATACTAAAAACACCATATGTACTATATCTGCCCTTAATGAATACTGAAAAAGAAAACAGTAAGAAATAAACCTCATCTTTAAAATGGTTCCTGAAAGATGCTTACCCCCCGCCTGTTGAAACCCTTAAATGACTCTTTGGCTAAAGACGACTTCTCATCAGCCCTGAAACATTGAGCCTCAATCCAAATGTTACATGACCCTTTTATTTAATTTGTTGTAAATTGTAACAGTGAATATTTATTACTCCTATAACTTCTGTTTTTCTGTGCATGAGTAAGTAAATTAGCAGACATTTTGGGGTTATTTCATTTTAAAAGAAATAATTTTTTAAAAAAAGTTTCCAAAAATCTGCTTCTGTAAAACTTAACTGCAAACTCAGGGCATTAAAACTTGGCGCGAAACATTAGCTTGCCTTCTCTCCATGGATGCTGTCTAACCCGGTGACCTCCAGCATTTGTTGTTTTCAGTACAGATTCCAGCATCTGCATTCATTTGTTCCTACATATTCCATTCCTATTCTTTAAATTCACTGACCTCAGGTAGTTTAAAAGGAGACAAGTGTGTCAGCATTTCCCTTCAAACCCAACCACGTCAGAGTCAATGAAAAGATTACAGCTTTGGGAATTATACAGAATACATAACAGAGGATTGGTTTGCAGTATCAATAAACTATGAGCCTGACACGACTGTCTGAAACTGCAACATGCATTATCATTCATATTTTAATACTCAATTCAGTTCTGGTCACCAAAGACACCAAATAAGTAGCAATGGGTCAAGAGGCTGATCCCTACATCTTTGGAATTGAGGTCTGAGCAAAGACTCTGAAATACAGACTCTTTCGAAACAAGTGAGAGAGCCTTACAGAAGTACACTATAAAAGCACAGAAGCTTCCACAGAAAAACTCCTTCGAGTTAAAGCAAGATGTAGGATAAAATGACACAAGTCTAGTAAAAGCTGAAACCAGAACAGAAATTGTTGGAGAAACTCAGTGGGTCTGGCAGCTTCAGTGAAGAGAAAGTAGTGCTAACACTGTGAGTGCAGTGACCCTTCTTCAGGATCTTCAGCATGTGCAGATGTTTTATTCTTGTAAAAGCTGATTCTGCACTGATATCCAAAAGCATTTCTTCATATCGTGGCTAATAGCTGGAAAAAAGACAAACACTCTGGATTCTTCCAGAGTGTGTGTGATATGACCACAAGACATAGATGCAGAAATTAGGTCATTCGACCCAGAGGCTGTTCCACCACTCAATCATGGCTGATGGGTTTTTCAACCCCACTGTCCCGCTCTCTCCCTGTAACTTTTGGCAATCAAGAACTTAGTTATCTCTGTCTTAATTATACTCAATGACCTGGCCTTCACAGACTTTTGTGGCAAAGAATTCCATTGATTCACCATTCTCTGCTGAAAGAAGTTGCTCTTTATCTCCATTCTAAAGGGTCTTCCCTTTATTTGAAGGCTGTGCCCTCAGATCCAAATCTCTCCTGCCAATAGAAATGTCTTCCCAACACCTTCTCTGTCCAAGTCATTCAGCATTCTGTAAGTTTCAATCAGATCCCCCCCCGTCACATCCTTCACAACTCCATCGAGTACGGTCCTAGAGTCTTCAAATGCCCCTCATGTGTTAAGCCTTTCATTCCTGGGATCATTCTCATGAACCTCCTCTGAACACGCTTCACGGGCAATACATCCTTCCTGAGGTAAGGAGCCCAATGTTGCTCACAATACTCTAAATATGGTTTGACCAGAGCTTTATAAAGCCTCAGAAGTACATCCCTGCTTTTATATTTTAGTCCTCTTCAGATGACTGACAACACTAGTAGTTGCCTTCCTAACTACCGACTCAACCTGCAAGTTTACCTTCAGAGAAACCTGGACTAAGACTCCCAAGTCCCTTTCTATTTCAGATTGAAGTTTTCTCCTCATTTAGAAAATAATCCATACCTCTAATCTTCCTACCTTACACTTTCTGCAGCCTCCTGGTCTCTTCAACACTACCTGCACCTCCACCTATCTTTGTATCATCTGCAAACTTTGCCAGAATGCTCTCAGTTCCTTTATCCAGATCATTAATGTGCAAAGTGAAAAGTTGTAGTCCCAACACTGACACTTGTGGAACATCACTAGTTACTAGCTTTCATCCTGAGAATGATCCTTTTATCTCCACGCTCTGTCTTCTACCAGACAGCCAATCTTCTGTCCATGCTAGTACCTGGCCCTTATTAGATTAGATTATGGAAACAGGCCCTTTGGCCCAACAAGTCCACACCGACCCTTTAAAAAGAGTAACCCACCCAGACCCATTCCCCGATCCTGCATTTATCCCTGACTCATGCACCTAACACTATGAGCAACTTAGCATGGCCAATTCACCTAACCTGCACATCTTTGGATTGTGGGAGGAAACTGGAGCACCCAGAGGAAACCTAAGCAGATAACAGGGAGAACGTGCAAACGCTACACAGACAGCCGCCGGAGGCCGGAATCAAACCGAGGGCCCTGGTGCTGTGAGGCAGCAGTGCTAACCACTGAGTCACCATGCCTTCCTCAGCGTGCCACCATATCTTCTTCAGCATCCTCCTGTACAGGGAAATGTAGGCTCTACCAAGTGCAACCTCACCTGGTTAACGTACTTGAATGGAATAGATTCCAATCATGGAACCATCTTGCTTTTTGTGTTATTACAAAATAGGCTTGTGATACTCCAGACTAAAATTTTATTAGATCCTAAGAAAAATTTTCATATTAGTTCTTAAAGTCCTCTTTCCTTAGATTTTGCCTGTATCACAATCCTGAAGTGCCATACCTGAAGACATTTTTTCCAATGAATGTATATTTTTCTTGCTTCACAAGGTCCTGGTATGTGCGTGTTTTTCTTGAGTCCGTTGCCCGGTGCACTAGGAAGAAGAAAACCTAATCAGTATGAAATGCAGCATAAAGATGAATGCAAGCTTGAATCTAATAAATCGACCGTGAGAAATCAAACTATCAATGGCCTGAGTTCAGAGAAATTCCACAGCAAACCAGAATTCTCTATACGGACAATATTCTAAGCACCATATCAAATTAAACTTCTGCCAAATAAGAGAATATATTGTCAGGTTAAAGCTCGCCATACCTGAAGTAAAAAAATGGGACAAAGGGAAACCGTTACCAAGGTTACTCACAGGCCCATTTCCATCATATATCCACAATCTGTCAAAGGATCAACCTCAATGTTAACTCTTGCAGTACTGGAGCAAGTCACACGTCCACTAGAGTGTAGGGCAGAACTAAAACCTGCAAAGACTGCTTTGTTTAGAAGTATTATGATTAGAATTGGAAAGAAAATAATAGCAAAATACTGCGGATGCTCGAAATCTAAAATAAAAGCAGAAAGTGCTAGAGAAAAGTCAGCAGACCTGCCTGTATCTGTGAAGAGAGAGAAACAAAGTTAACATTTCAAGACATAGTGACTCTTCTTCTCAAATGAACAAGTCACATCACACTCAAAGTGCTAACTCGGCTTCTTTCTTCACAGATGCCACTTTATGGGCGGCATGGTGGCACAGTGGTTAGCACTGCTGCCTCTCAGCGCCTGAGACCCGGGTTCAATTCCCGCCTCAGGCTACTGACTGTGTGGAGTTTGCACGTTCTCCCCGTGTCTGCGTGGGTTTCCTCCCACAGTCCAATGATGTGCAGGTCAGGTGAAATGGCCACGCTAAATTGTCCGTAGTGTTAGGTAAGGGGGTAAATGTAGGGGTATGGGTGGGTTACGCTTCGGCGGGTCGGTGTAGACTTGTTGGGCCGAAGGACCTGTTTCCACACTGTAATGTAATCTAATCACAATCTAATCCGATGAGTTTTGAATTAGGTTTAGAATTGATTAGATTAGATTAGATTAGATTAGATTACTTACAGTGTGGAAACAGGCCCTTCGGCCCAACAAGTCCACACCGCCCCGCCGAAGCGTAACCCACCCATACCCCTACATCTACATCTACATCTACCCCTTACCTCACACTACGGACAATTTAGCATAGCCAATTCACCTGACCTGCACATCTTTGGAGTGTGGGAGGAAACCGGAGCACCCGGAGGAAACCCACGCAGACACGGGGAGAACGTGCAAACTCCACACAGTCAGTCGCCTGAGGCGGGAATTGAACCCGGGTCTCAGGCACTGTGAGGCAGCAGTGCTAACCACTGTGCCACCGTGCCGCCCACAAATTGAATTAGGTGTACTGTCACATGTGCTCACAAGAGTACAGTGAAAAGTTTACAAGTCGCCACTTATGGCACCATCTTAGATACAAAGATACCAAAGTACAGAATTTGGTATAAAGCAGGGAAATAAAGAAACAAAGTTAAAAGTTAAACAATACAGTGTTATTAAAAAGTGAAAAAACCCAAAGAAACACAGTTAACAGATCAAAACCACAGTCCATAAGTGCCTAGCCATGCTAGGCTCACACTCCTCACAAGGGCTCGATTATCCCCACTCCAAGCTTGTCCCAGGTTGCCTGCTCTTGCTGCCTTGCAACTTGTTTCTGCTCCTGCCACTGCCATGGGAAGCCTATTACTGCCCCTCCATCTCCTCCGGCTGTCTGCCCCACTCTCTGTTTTTTTTAGTTTGGAAACAAACAGCCATTTCAAAGAGGTTTGAAAACTACAAAATCAGTCAGTGGGATTAACTGCACAGGCACTTGCCATTTTTAATTTCAGAGACACACTTATTCAAGGACAACATCGGAGGTTAACCACATCCAGAAAAAAACAAACCTTACATTCACTTCAGTGAGCATCAAACCCAATACCTTTACTCCATGCTATCAGTGGCCACCAGCGCTTTGATCAGATATCAACTCTTCCTAAACTCAACATTACAGAAACATCAAGACTGCCACAACCAGTCCACACTAGTGTTTATGCTCCATGCAATCAAATATTTCCAACCTATTCCCATGTCTCTTCATTCATTTCTCCCTCATCCACTGAATCCAATCTAATATTGAATGTTCACGCTAGCTTCTACCTCAGTCACAAACACAGGGTGTCTACTCCATTGGCACTGAGCTTGCATTTATTGGCCACCCCTATTTGCCCTGAAGTGTGCTGCCTTCTTGAGAAGACAAATATCTCCCCCAGTATCTGTTTTACATTTTTGAAATTAATGTTGTCTCTGTCCTCTTTCACTCAAAACTATGGCTCTGTTTTGGTAAATTGTGGAGTTGAACAGCACAAGCCTGGTCCAACTTGAAATCATGTTCTTCCAGTTGAGCATACACTCCTACTCTTTCCCCACTTCCTGCAAAAGTTTATCCATTTACCTTTCATCAGTGACTACTGAATCCAATGACTTCCTAAACGGAAAAACCTCCAAACAACACCTCTGCTTCTTTTGACATCATTCTAAAGCTCTTCAGCTATGACAAACAGTTTCCCCTGGGTGGTGGTATCCTCCTTCTGGAACCACGACAATCCTTGAGGTTTGGATTAGCCAGTGCCTTTGGGAGGAAGTCCAGGACTTATATACAGTGACACTGAAGGAAAAGTGATATATTTACAAGTCAGGCTGGCTTGAGGGGAACCTATGAGATGACTTTCCCAGGGATCTGATGTCCTTGTCTTTTTACATAGCAGTGGGTTAGGAAAGTGATGGCTAAGGAGTCTTGGTGAATTTCCACAGTGCATTTTGTCCATGATACATAGTGCTGCTACTCTTACTAAATACTAAAGCAGAGAAAGTGAATGTTGAAGTTGGTGGATGGGGTGCCAATCAAATAGACCTTGTCTTGAATGGTCACAGAGTCGTACAGATCTGTAGCTCTGTAAAGGCCCTTCAGTCTGCTCTGGTCAAACACCACCACCTAACTATTCTAATCCCAGTTGCCTGCACTTCAACTATAATCTAATATGCCTTGACATCACATGTGCACATCTAATCATGCCTTAAATGTTATGAGGGTTTCTGATTCTACCATCCTTTGAGGCAATGAGTTCCAGATTCCCTTTATCCTTTGGGTGAAAATAAAAACGTTCTCACATCACCTCTGAACGTCCCACCCTTACATTAAATCAATATTTCCTGTTCATTGATCCCATCACCACTGAGAAAAGTTCCTTCTTGTCTAACCTATGAGATACATGAAATTATGAAAACAATCATGTCCCCTTTCAATCTCCTCTGCTCCATGGAAAACAATCCCAGTCTACCCAATCTCTCTTCATAAAGTCTCCAGCCCTGCCAACATCAAGGTAAATCTCCTCTGCATCCTCCCCGAATGTTATCACATCGCTTTTATAATGTGGATTCCAGAAAGGCACACAACACTCTCGCTGTGGCCTAAGCAACATTTTATACAGTTCCAGCATAAGCTATCTGCTCTTACACTCTATGTCTATGCAAGTATCCGGTATGCCTTCGTAACCACTTTTATAGACCTGTCCTTCTATCCTGAATGACATTTCAGGGATTCAGTGATGGCAATGCCACTGAACATCAAAGGAAGATGACTAGTCTCTCTTCTGAGAGATCGTTCTTACTTTGCACTTGTGTGGTGTGAATATTAATTGCCACTTCTCAGTTCAAGCCTGGATGCTGTCCAGACAGACACGGACTGCTTCAATTTCTGAGGTGTCACAAATGTGTTGATCGTAGTATATTCATCAGCAAAAATCCCCCACTTCTGGACCTTATAATGGAGCAGCTGATGCTGATTGGGCCTAGGACACTACCCTGAGAACTCCTGCAGAGATGGCTTGAAACTATCGACTCCAAGCAACAGAGTGTTTTCCATGGACTGTATAGGGCAACAAGACAATAAGACATAGAAGCAGACGCAGATCATTTGGCCTATCAAGTCTACTTCACCATTCAATCAGATCACGTATGATCTGAATAATTCCTAACTCCACTTTTCTGCCTTATCCACATACTCTTGATTAAAAGCCAGTCTATCTCAGCCTCAAATATGCTGCACCACCCTGCTACTAAACCCTCTGCGGCATTCTCATCTCGGTTTTAAATGGCAACCTCTTAGTCAGATGGTGACATCTTGCAAAATGTCCAGAGAAACAGAGGAGGAAGTGCTGGATGTCTTGAAACGGGTAAAGGTGGATAAATCCCCAGGACCTGATCAGGTGTACCTGAGAACTCTGGGAAGTGATTGCTGGGCCTCTTGCTGAAATATTTGTATCATCGATAGTCACAGGTGAGGTGCCGGAAAACTGGAGGTGAGCAAACGTGGTGTCACTGTTTAAGAAGGGTGGTAAGGACAAGCCAGGGAACTATAGACCGGTGAGCCTGACCTTGGTGGTGGGCAAGTTGTTGGAGGGAATCCTGAGGGACAGGTTGTAGATGCATTTGGAAAGACAAGGACTGATTAGGGATAGTCAACATGGCTTTGTGCGTGGGAAATCATGTCTCACAAACTTGATTGAGTTTTTTGAGGAAGTAACAAAGAGGATTGAGGAGGGCAGAGCAGCAGATGTGATCTACATGGACATCAGTAAGGCGTTTGACAAGGTTCCCCATGGGAGACTGATTAGCAAGGTTAGATCTCACAGAATACAGGGAAAACTAGCCATTTTGGATACAGAACTGGCTCAAACGTTGAAGACAGAGGGTGGTGGTGGAGGGTTGTTTTTCAGACTGGAGGCCTGTGACCAGTGGTGTGCCACAAGGATCGGTGCTGGGTCCTCTACTTTTTGTCATTTACATAAATGATTTGGATGCGAGCATAAGAGGTACAGTTAGTAAGTTTGCGGATGACACAAATTGGAGGTGTAGTGGACAGCGAAGAGGGTTACCTCCGATTACAACAGGATCTTGACCAGATGGGCCAATGGGCTGAGAAGTGGCAGATGGAGTTTAATTCAGATAAATGTGAGGTGCTGCATTTTGGGAAAGCAAATCTTAGCAGGATTTATACACTTAATGGTAAGGTCCTAGGGAGTGTTGCTGAACAAAGAGACGTTGGAGTGCAGGTTCATAGCTCCTTGAAAGTGGAGTCGCAGGTAGATAGAATAGTGAAGATGATGTTTGGTATGCTTTCCTTTATTGGTCAGAGTATTGAGTACATGAGTCGGGAGGTCATGTTGCAGCTGTACAGGACATTGGTTAGACCACTGTTGGAATATTGTGTGCATTTCTCGTCTCCTTCCTATCTGAAGGATGTTATGAAACTTGAAAGGGTTCAGAAAAGATTTACGAGGATGTTGCCAGGGTTTGAGGATTTGAGCTATAGGGAGAGGCTGAACAAGCTGGGGCTGTTTTCCCTGGAGCGTCGGAGGCTGAGGGGCATGGGTTGGGTAAATAGGCAAAGTTTTTTTTCTGGGGTCGGGGAGTCCAGAACTAGAGGGCATAGGAGGGGTTTAGGGTGAGAGGGGAAGAGATATAAAAGAGACCTATGGGTCAACTTTTTCACGCAGAGGTGGTACATGTATGGAATAAGCTGCCAGAGGAAGTGGTGGAAGCTCGTACCGTTGCAACATTTAAGAGGCATTTGGATGGGTATATGAATAGGAAGGGTTTAGAGGGATATGGGCCAGGTGCTGGTAGGTGGGACTAGATTGCGTTTGGGATATCTGGTTGGCATGGCCGGGTGGGACCGAACCGTCTGTTTCCATGCTGTACATCTCTATGACTCTATCTTCCTGAATGGTTAAAGACAGACATAAAGAAGTGAGCAAGGCAGAAAAGAGGTATGTGTGCCAGTGTGAGGTTGATAGTACAAGTGAGAACCAGGATAAATATAAGAGAGCTCAGACGTAAAATCAAGAAAGTGGGAAGCAAAGTGACAGCATGAGATGATATTGGCAGCTAATGTGAAAAGGAGTCCAAACGTACTTTATAGCCACATAAATAGTTTATGGGTGTTAGGTGGCACGGTGGCTCAGTGGTTAGCACTGCTACTTTACAGCACCAGGGTCCCAGGTTCGATTCCAGCCTTGTGCAACTGTCTGTGTGGAGTTTGTACATTCTCCCCGTATCTGTGAGGGTTTCCTCTGGGTGCTCTGGCTTCCTCCCACAGCACACAAAAATGTGCAGGTCGGTGTGGACTGGTTGGACCGAAGGGCCTGTTTCCACACTGTAGGCAATCTAATCTGATCTGGAGCAAGTGAATATGAATCTAGACCTCCTGATCCAGAGGGAAGGACGTATCACTGCACAAATTCAATTCTACCTAATTATAATCTTGGGCGGCACGGTGACTCAGTGGTTAGCACTGCTGCCTCACAGTACCAGGGACCCAGGTTCAATTCCAGCTTCTGGTGACTGTCTGTGTGGAGTTTGCACATTCTTCCCGTGTCTGCATGGGTTTCCTCTGGGTGCTCCAGTTTCCTCCCACAGTCCAAAGATGTGTAGGTCAGGTGAATTGGCCATGCTAAATTGCCCGTAGTGTTAGGTACATTAGTCAGAGGGAAATGGGACTTGGTGGGTTACTCTTCAGAGGGTCACTGTGGACTTGTTGGGCCGAAGGGCCTGTTTCCACATTGTAGGGAATCTAATAATCTAATAATAGGTGCCTGGTACGTACTACTGGGGATGTGGTAGAAGTAAGTACAATAGCAGTGTTTAAGACAGACACGGAAACAGACAAAATAAAAGGATACTGACCTTGGGCCGGCAGATGAGATTAGTTCAGCATCATGGTTGGTGAATTGAAGGGCCTTTGTTGTGCTGTATTGTCCAGTTGAGACACTGGATGAGCTACAAAGTGATAAAGAAGGTCTTCGACCTATCACCTTTACCCCCTACCTCCATCCACCTATTGCACTCTCAGCTACCTTCTCCCCAGCCCTATCCCCGAGGTTCCCAGCCTCATTTCTGATGAAGGGCTCTGGCCCGAAATGTTGGATGCTGCCTAACCTGCTGTGCTTTTCCAGCAACACACACAACTCTGACCTCCAGTATCTGCAGACCTCACTGTCTCTGAGGTAATAAATAAGCTGCCTTTACTGAAAGCTTTAGTAAAGGACTGGATCAGATGCGAATGAAGACACCGGGGCAATGCTAATGGAAACTGGCCACAATCCTCTTTTGAAAGAACGCACTAGAGAATTGGAAATACTATACCATTGTTCAAAACAAAAGGTGTAAAATAAGCCCAACAATCACAGACCAGTCCTTTTTAATTTTAGTGCTGGAAAGCTTTTAGATTTAATAATTCAGATCAAGAATCAGTCACTTGGACAGCTCTGGATAGGTTAAAGAAATACGGAATTAAGACTTCAAAAAAATCTAATTTGCTTGAATTTTTTTTTAATGTGTTAGCAGACAGGATTCGTGCCCCTGATATCTCCTGTCATGCCTTCCTCACAGCCTAGAACACACAGACTAGAATCCCTACAGTGTGGAAACAGGCCATTCGGTTCATCGAGTTGACACTGACCCTCCAAAGAGCATTCCACTCAGATCCACCTTCCACCCCCAATCCCTGTAACGTTACATTTCCCGTGGCCAATACACCCTCACAGACACAGTGAGGATGTGCAAACTCCACACAGACTGTTGCCCAAGGCTGAAATCAAACCCTGTGAGGCAGCAGTGCTAACCACTGAGCCATCATGCCACATCTCGTCCATGTCTGGGGATTGATCCACTTTTAAGGCTGCTAAACCTACAAGTACCTCCTCTCCTGCTTCCTCTTAATTTCTTTCTTCTTTTTCACAGGTGTCCTTTTCCTCTGTGAAGTCTGATTTAAAGTATTAATTGAAGACTGTGTCTATGTCTTCTGCATCCACACCCATTACCAGGCCCTTAACATCCAGTGTTCTCTCTCGCTCGCTCTCTCTCCACAGTTAGATGTACAAGTAGCCGCTCCCAATTGAACTGGGCCAAATCATCTCTTGTCTTCAGGAAATTAACCTTTCTCAGTTTGAATTTGTAGAACACTTCCCAGCCATCCTTATTACTTTTCCATATTTTCCATTACTTATGCATGAGTTCATTTCAAATATGAAGCCCAGAATTACCCCTTCCTTGTTGGGCTTTCTATGTGCTGGCTAACAAATTCTCCTGGATGCAATTGAAGAATTTTACTTCATTCCAAACTTGCACATTGAAGTTATTTGGGTAGTTAAAATCCATGACTATTAATGCCTTTTGTACTTTCCTCAAATTTGCTTCCGTATTTGCTCTTCTATCTTCCCTGACAGTACAACTACAACACTGGCATCTTCTGACAATGTGAAAAATTGCCTACGTACACAAAGCAGGACAAATATAAAGTGGTTGTTTACTACTCAGTCTATTCTGGTTCAGCAGCAAAGTGATAGCTGTGGTCATTGACAGTCCTAAAACAAGCAGCGTTTGCAAAGTAACCTGCGGCTCACTGATGTTCACTTTGGATCCCATCAGGGCCATTTGGCTTCTGACCTTATTACAGACCTTTCCCTAATGTAAATGAAGGAGCCGAATTCCAGAGGGGAAATAAAAATGATTGTCCATGATAATAAGGCAGTATTTGGCTGAGAATGACATTAAGATGTCCTGGCAAAACTGGAAAGTGGGAAGAGATTTGGTACCTTAATCTCAGGAAAGATATTGGAGGCAGTCCAGAGAAGTTCATTGGATTGGTTCTAGACATGGAGGGATTTTCTTATGAGGAGACGTTGGGCTGTTTTTTAACACATCATAGGATGTGGGCATTACTGGCTGAGCCAGCATTTATTGTCCATGTCTAATTGCCCTGGTAAAGATGGGAGTGAACTGCCTTCTTGAACTGCTGCAGTCTGTTTGCTTTAGGTAGACCCACAATGTTGTTAGGGAGAGGGTTCTAGCTTTTGATCCAGTGATACTGAAAGAATTATGATATATTTCCAAATCCGGATGGTAAGTGACTTAGAGGGGAACCCGCAGTTGGTGGTGTTCTCCTGTAGCTGTTGCCCTTGTCCTTCAAGATGATATTGGTTATAGGTTTGGAAGGTGCTGTCTAATAAGCTTGTGAATTTCTGTAGTAGAAAAGAAACAAAGAACATTACAGCACAGGAACAAGTCCTTCAGCCCTCTAAGCCTGTGCCAATCCAGATCCTCTATCTAAACCTGCTGCCTATTTTCTAAGGGCGTGTATCCCTTTGCTCCTTGCCCATTCATGCGGATAGTGCATCTTGCGGATAGTACACGCTGCTACTGAGTGTCGGTGGAGGGGTTGAATGTTTATGGATGTCATACTGGTGGGATTCTTTGTCCTGGATGGTGTCAAGCTTCTTGAATTTGTTGGAGCTGCAGTTAACCAGACATATGGGATACGCCATCACACCCTGACTTGTGCTTTTGAGGAGTCAGAATGTGAGTTACTTGCTGCAAAATTCCGAGCCCCAACCCGTGCTTTGAAAACAACAAATGCTGGAGATCACAGCGGGTTCGGCAGCATCCATTTGAGAGAAAGTAAGCGAACATTTTGACTCTTCATCAAAGCTGAAGTGAAGTGTGGAGGGTGCAACGTTTATGGTATGGTTGGGATTGGGGGTGGTGGGTATAGAGTGCTGGAGAAGAAAAGATGCTGATACTTCAGATGAAGTGATTGGAATATGAGAATGGTGGAACAAGGATGTGTCTAACTGCCAGACCTGAAAGAACAGAGAGCACTTGACCAAGAATATAACAAGCAAAACTAAAAGAAAAGGAAGAAATGGAAGTTGGTTCACAATTTGAAGGTGTTGAACTCCATATTAAATGCAGAAGGCTGTAAAGTGCCTAATCTGAAGATGAAATGTTGTTCCTCTGATTTGCACTGTGATTCAGTAGAGCACACCAGCATGCTGAGGACAGACATGTGAACGCTGTCAAAATGACTGGCTTCAGGAAGGACAGGGTCACACTTGTGCACGGACTGGAAATGTTCCAGTTCCCTGGCCATAACTGCCTCCTGTTCACCATGGATGTTGAATTTGTCTATACCTCCATTCCCCACCAGGACCTCGAAAAATTTGTTGGTTTGCCTCCAATTTCCACCCCCTATAACTTTCACATCATCCATTTCCAAACTTCCTTTTCTTTACTTGAATTCTGTCTCCATTTAAGAGAATAAACTGTCCACTGCCATCTACTACAAAGCCACTGACTCCCATAACTACTTTCACTACAGCTGTTCACGCCCCACATCCTGCAAGGACTCATCCAATTTTCCCAGTTCCCTCACCTACGTCGTATCTGTTCAGATAATGCTACCTTCCA
The DNA here is from genome assembly GCF_047496795.1 of Chiloscyllium punctatum. Taxonomy (NCBI): domain Eukaryota; kingdom Metazoa; phylum Chordata; class Chondrichthyes; order Orectolobiformes; family Hemiscylliidae; genus Chiloscyllium; species Chiloscyllium punctatum. The sequence continues at coordinate 67,727,857 of NC_092756.1, read as the reverse complement.
AAACAAAGCTGCTGACATGGCTCATTTCTTCCTTAACTGTGGTTTCCTGCCCCTCTGTGATTGATAGGGGTCTCGACCGCTTTCGACCACACACCCCTGCTTTTGCCTTTGCACTTTCCCATCACCCTCAGCAGCGTGATCAGGTCCACCTGAGAATGTGTATAGGGTATAAGCAGGCAGGGAAAGAGTTAAGTTCTGAGTTCTGTGAAACGCGGTTCAGCTGAGCATGACTCAGATCAGATAAGAACTTGCAGTAAACAATGAGGTACTGGAGGCAAGGGTAGTGGGTTAACAAGGTGAGAAAGCATTCATTATGGTAGAGCCATTTAACAAGATGAGGTAGCATTCAGTATCTAACATCAGTTTACAAGGTGAAAAGTATTCATTATGTGAAGCCAGTTAACAAGGTTAAAGATATTCATTTTGTATAAGCAGATGGCTTAATCTTTACTGTTGATGCTCGTTCATTGTAGCAGTCACCCAGTCAATATAGATGTTGCCTTATCTGGATGCTCCTCCCTCTAAAATGACTATATAGTTCATTGAGAAACTGCTCTTCCAGAGAAGACCATGAACCCATGTCCCTGCACACATGGGCAATCATTCTCTCTCCGTCCAGGGTCTGGAATAAAGATGATGATGATAAAACTATACTGTGTCTCTGAACATTTTGCTTCAACTGAGAGGGGGGAAAATGGGACGACACCCCTTGTCGTCAGTCTTCATCCCACCATCCTCCACACTTAAAGGATCATTCTCCACCATTTCAGATAACCCCAGCGGAATGCCACTACCAAACACATCTTCCCCTGACTCCCCTTGTCTGCATTTCATAGGGATCATTCCTTCAGGGACATCCTGGTCCATTCCACAATCACCACACTGTCTTCCCATGTAACCACAGAAGATGCAACACCTGCACCTGCATGTCCTCCCTGCTCACCATCCAAGGGCTTGAACGGACTGTCCAGATGAAGCAGCATTTCCCCTGTATCACCTCCAACCTTGTGTATTGTATTCTCAGCACCCAATGTGGCTTACTCTACATTGGAGGAACCAAACGCGGACTGGATGACTGCTTTGCAGAACACCTCCAGTCTTCGTGCAAGCATGACCCCGACCTTCGTGTAGTCAGACACTGTAACAGTCTTCTGGATTTATTGAGGTGAACACCTTCAAATTATGAACCAACTCCCGTTCTTCCCCTTCTCTTAGCTTTACTTGTTACAGTTTCTGTCACCAGGTCCTCTCTCCTCTTTCCCCACCCCACCCCAGTGAGGCTGTCTGTTCTTTCCAGTCTGTCAGTTAAACACACAATGGTGTGTCTCCGCAATTCTCGTATTCTGATCACTAAATTTGAAATACCGACATCTTTTTTCCATCAGAATTTCACACCCACCACCCCCCAACTATAGCATAAATGCTGCGCCCTCCGCACTTCAGCTCTGGTGAAAAGTCATCTAGATTCAAAGCATTAGCTTGCTGTCTCTCCATGGATGCTGTCTGACCCATTGTGATCTCCAGCATTTGTTGTTTTCAGTACAGATTCCAGCATCTACAGTAATTTACTCCTATGTATATGATTAATCAGTTTTAGTTTCTAGACAATAGTAATACCTAGTATGATTTGATTTTCTCGTGTTCGAGATGCTGATTGCCTGACACTGGTATGGCATGAATATTACTTGTCACTTGTCAGCCCACACTTGGATATTTTCCAGGTCTTGCTGCATGGTATGCTTTGGGGCTCACTAGAGTTTTGAAGAATGAGAGGCGGCCTTTTGGAACATAGCAGATTCTTTAGGGGCTTGCCAGGGTAACTGTGGGGATGTTATTTCCCCATGTGGGAGAATTGAGGATCTGACTAAGAGGTGGGGGGGGGGGGGGGGGGGGGGGGGGGGGGGGGGGGGGGGAAATGAGGATGTAGATTTCTCCACCTTATCTCAGTCCCAACCCCCGGATTCAGCACCGCCCTCTTGACCTGCAGTCTTCTTCCAGACCTCTCCGCCCCCACCCCCTCACCTCCTTCCACCTATCGTATTCCTAGCGCCCCTCCCCCTGACCTTTTATCTCAGCCCGCCTGGCAAACCAGACATATTTCTGAAGAAGGGCTTATGCCCGGAGCATCGATTCTCCTGCTCCTCGGATGCTGCCTGGCCTGCTGTGTTTTTCCAGCACATTTTTCAACTCTGGTCACCAGCATCTGCAGTCCTTACTTTCTCCTGCCCATCCCGGAGCCATGTTTCCATAATTGCTACGATATCCCAGTCCCATGCTCCTAACAATGCCCAGAGTTCATCTGCCTTCCCTGTTAGGCCCCTTGCATTGAAATAAATGCAGTTTAATTTATTAGTCCTACCTTGTCCCTGCCTGCCGACTGTTTGACTTGCTTCTGTTGTCAACTGTACCAGTCTCAGATTGATCTCTTTCCTCACTATCTCCCTGGGTCCCACCCCCCCCGACCTTACTAGTTTAAATCCTCCCAAGCAGGTCTAGCAAATCTCCCTGCCAGTATATTAGTCCTCTTCCAATTGTGGTGCAATCCGTCCTTCTTGGACACGTCACTTCTACCCCAAAGAAATTCTAATGATTCAAAAATGTGAATCCTTCTCCCATACACCAGCTTCTGAGCCATGCATTCATCTGCTCTATCCTCCTATTCCTGTCCTCACTAGCTCATAGCACTTGGAGTAATCCAGATATTACTTCCCTTGAGGACCTCCTTTTTAAATTCCTGCCTAACTCTCTGTAATCTCCCTTCAGAATCTCAACCTTTTCCCTTCCTATATCGTTGGTTCCAATGTGGACAATGACCTCTTGCTGGCCCCTCTCCTCCGTGAGAACATTCTGCACCCTCTGAGACATCCTTGATCCTGGCACCAGGGAAGCAGCACACCATTCTGCTTTTTCTCTGCTGGCCACAGAAACATCTGTCTGTACCTCGGACTACAGAATCCCCTAACACAATTGATCTCTTAGAAGCCAACATACCCCTCGTTGCATTAGAGCCAATCTCAATACAAGAAACTTGGCTGTTCGTGCTACGTTCCCCTGAGAATCCATCACCCCCTACATTTTCCAAAACAGCATATCTGTTGAAATGGGTATATGTACAAAAGACTCCTGCCCTAGGTGCCTACCTCTCTTACCTTTCCTGGAGTTAACCCATCTACGTGACTGTATCGGAGACTTTCCCCGCTTCCTGTAACTGCCATCCATCACATACTGTGGCTGTTGCAAATTCCTCATCGCTTCTATCTGTCTCTCCAACCGATCCATTCGATCTGATAAGATTTGCATCCAACAGCTTTGATGGCAGATATAATCCGCAGTAACCCTTAACCTCTCTTTAAACTCCCACATCTGACAAGAAGTACATATCACTGTACGAAAGGCCATTTTTGTTCCTTCACAATCTACAGACTCAGAAAATAACACCGTCTTATTCCTCTACAAAACACTGCCCCAGGGTAAATTAATAGTTATGGCTTATATTTTAAGTTTAATCAAGAGATATATCTCCAAAAACATAATCAAGAAAGAACCCACTCTACTCACTACTGCAGCCTTTCTATTGGACACACTTAAAACAACGATTAGCTTATCTGATTCTGTTTGGGCTAAGTTCACAACACAGGTTCATCCAAGATTAGTTGTGAAATTCACTGTTTGTTAATTTTCCCAGACGCACTCCGATGTCCAGCAATACATGAATTCAAAACAGCAAAGGCATTAATTGTGCAGATTCTCTCTCTCTCTCTCTCTCTCTCTCTCCCTCCCCCCTGCACTGTCCTCACCATGTGCACCTCTCCTTAACAGTAGATCTCCTCTTTATAGGCAGCCATTGGTCCAGAGGGATTCATCCAAAAAACCCTCGTTGTCTCATTTACGGAAGCTGCATTTTCTAAAGGCTTGAGAATACAAAATGTTTCCACTTGAGTATTCTAAGTCTACAGTCTAGTCTAATCTATTTTAAAATGCAAATTTGTGATTCAACTGCAATGATGAATCACCAAACAATTCTGACCATTTGAAGATGCACTCTCTCCTTCAGAAATGTTCAGAGGGTTGCTTAGAGACAAGAAAAAAAAATTCATCATGCTTTGGCCTTGGGCAAAATTGGCAAATATTTTCTGACAACAATGCCCTACAACATAGCAATAACCTTCACAATAATTTATATGGCTTAGAGGTGGGTTCGGGCTCAGGCCATCATTACTTTTGTCACTGAATTAAGCCAAGCTTCAATTGTATTTTAAACGAGCGAGTTAATACTGTGTTCCATAGACCAGTCCACCTCAAGCCAAACATCCCAAAGGAGCAAGCTTGTCTAACCAAGCAGCTTCCACTGCCCTGACAAGGACGTGGCATTAATAGCACATGTTGCAAAAGATTTGCACCTTGCCAACTCAACACCCCGGTCACACTCAGGGACTGACCAGAAGAAATGTGGAAGAGGGAGCTGCTTTTTAAGTTTCCCACTTTCTCAATTTACAACACAATCATCTATCTTCTCAAGTTTATTTTCATGAATCCATGCTTTGTGTGAAAACTGGCTCAAAGGCCTGGTTGTAGTAAAGTGAACAACGGACTCTTACAGGGATCTGTTCAGGTGCGGTGGTTTTCTATATTTACAACAAGTGATCATCCAAAACTGCATCTCACATGTTCATACATGATTTGGAGGAACAGGTATTGGACTGGGGTGGACAAAATTAAAAAAACACACAACATCAGGTTATATTCCAACAGGTTTTTTTGGAAGCACCAGCTTTCAAAGCACTGCTCCTTCATCAGGTGGTTGTGAAGCAGGATCATAAGACCCAGAGTTTATAGCAAAAGATTACAGTGCCATTTAATATATCATTTCAGTTGCATATCATATGAGCAGCTACAGGCTAAGAATCATCTCTTTCCTATTTCTAACAATGTCATTGGTTCTACATGGACCACGACCACTGGAGGTTCTCCCACTGCAAGTTCTAAAGTAGATATCCTGAACCTTGACACTGGGCCACACAGCCTCTTGGACTCTTGCTCTGGTTGCAGAAAACAATGTTTATCTCACTGACTATATTGTCCTCTACTACATTACATTCCTAATAACACCCTGTTGCCCACCCCCCACCCCCCCACACACACCTTGAATGGCACCCAGTAGCATAATGTCATGGTCAACCACCTTCTAGTTCATAGATTTCATTCACAAAAAGTGAAAAAACCTCAAAGCTGTTGGACAATTGCAAGGGCTAATGTTCTTCCATCTCTGGTATTCCCTAATGTGTACCTCTCATTGTCACACATTCTTGTCCCTGCCTTGGACCAAACCAGAAGAGCCTGTCTTAAGGTTTATGACCATGTCTGGAGCGCCCAGGTAATGTTCCCTTCTCCCAGATATGTCGCAGTGTCCTCAGCACATCTACAGATCAGTGATTCTCAGTTGAAGTTGCACCAGTAACAGGCACTTCCTACAGATGTGCGCGCCTTGGATCACACATATCCATGAGCTCCCACATTCAGTAGCCCCAAATACTGCTGACATGCCATCTACATTGATTAAATATTTTACTGAATAAATGTCACTAGCCCTGCCTGAACTTACATTCTTAGTATTTCAACAAATTTGCAAATTAAGATAAACAGAAAATATTCTCTAAATATTCTATAAGCTTTACTGCAAGTAGACCAGAATATCACTCATAAAAACTTAAAATAATATGTTACTCCAGTTTTGAAAGCAAAAGGATAAAAATACTCAACCACTTTGTATGCGATCTGTGTGTTACATTGGAGACTGAAAAGGTTGGAAATGAAAGACCTGTTACTCTCTCTGCACCAAATTGTACAAATGAAATTCCCAACTACATACTCAATCTATACCTCACTCAGACCTATCTGATCTAGTTTCCCTTGGAAAAAATAGAACCAGCCACTTCACCCACAAGTTTCAGTACATGAGGGCTCTTCTAAGATATGCAGCCAAGATACCTTGCAAACTCAATTAAGCAAAATCTCTTTTAAAAAAAAGGATTATAGCATGAAACCAAACAATTCACCATTGTTCTTTTGACAAAACCCTTCAAATCCACCTCATCCTGACTTGGAACTGTACCTACATTCCTCGAGTGTCATGGAGTCAAAATCCTGGAATTCCCTCCCAAACAGCACTGTGGATACACCAACACCAACTGCAGTGGTTCAGAAAGGTAGCTCACCACCACCTTTTCAAGGGCAATTAGGGAATGGTGATTATTACTGCCCAGACAGCAACACCCAAATTCCATGAACAAAAGAAATGAAAATGGTGTTGCACTAGATGTACACATTTCATTCAAAGGCAGAAGTAAAGCAGAGTTACTCCTTCACCAAGAAACTCAAGGTAACAAGAAACTACCAGCTGATGAAAAATTAGCCAAACGTCCTCCATTTGTTCAATGGTGAAGTTAATTGATTGCAAGCAGTGATGTATAATTTAGACAGGTTTTTCCAGTTTTCACCAATTTGTTTGCCTGCAATAGTAGACTTCTTCCTTCAGTCACTGCATGAGTTTAGTATTAAGCTGAAAACTGAAATGCTGGGAATCTAAAATAACAATAAATGTTCAAACAATCAGTAGGTTTGGTAGCAAGAAACAGAGATAACGTTTCAGGTCAACCTTTCAAAGATCAGTTGACTTGAAACATTAACAGAGGGTTCAATGTTCTGTATGTTCAGGATACAATAGCCAAATAAAACAGGGGCAGCATTCACAACTGTATCTTCAAATCAATCTCCTGAGGAGACAGCATTTTCCTATTCATACACGCTTCTAATTGATTCACAGTCAAGTAATCATGTTCACCTTGCTGGCTGTAAAGGTTGGTCAGCTGGAATAGTCAATCTATTTTGCCCTGACATATGGAGATGCCATGGAATTGTCATTAACTGCCACTTCATTCTCAGAAATCACAGAATGGCTGACATGGAAAAGAACAAATATCACACTACTGAGATCCAGCTGACATTATAGGCTTGAGGCAAAACTGGAAAAGATTTACTCTGCATCTATCTTCCACTATGGCTGACCTGGAACATTAGGGTAACAGGGGTCTCTCAAGTGTTCGATGCACCTACACAATGACCATAAGCAAGGCTTCAGCAGCGATCATCAATGGAGGCCAGTGGGGCAGGTAAGTGTGCACCACCCATACAGAGATGGGGAATGTCTCAGAGAAAATCAAGCACCTATTACCATAACTCCCTGCCACAAAGGCATCATTTCCATCTCTTACAGATCTTTCTGTGTCAATAATATGCCAGATGACAAAGATTTTTTAAAAAACTTTTTTAAAAATTCCTTCCTCCGCATTTTTCTTAAGCAGAGGGCAGTTCTACAATTAAGTCTTGTGCCAAAGCTGCTGAAAAGTAAATCTTGGTTCAGGATGAGACCAAGCCAATGAGACCAACATCAACAGCAGTCTTTCCACCAACAGATTGGCTAAAGTCAGCAAATTCTACCTGAGTCAGGAAATCCTTGTTCCATATAACACCGTAACACTACTAATTTACCAGTGTACTTACAAATGCACTTACTGCAGCTCCCTGGGTGAAAATATACACATACACACAACACAACAAAATGTACTATAAAACCACCAAAGAAAGGAAGACCGAGAATTAAACCAAAACATTTCAGAGTTGTTTTCTGACCTAGCACTGACTGTGAGTAAAACTACACAATCAATAAGACCACAGTTCATCTAGAGATTGTCCATTTTAACAGGTACTTGACCCATGACAAAAGGGTTCTGTACAAAGAGCTTGGATTACTGCCTGAGAACTAGGAATTCAACGCATTGTGAATGCAGTAAAAATATCAGAAATTATACATGCCTCTCTTATGTCTCCAAATTTGCTTGTAAGATTATTCTCAATGCTGAGGCCATTACACTGAGAAAGAAGCGGAGCCAGAACTCAGTTGCAGGGCCATCCCAAAGCTAGGACCCATCACACCTACATTGTCTTGGGGAAATCACTGAGTCAGGAAATTATCTGTATAATGATTCCCCAGGATTAGAGTATTAGCATTTACATTATCTCAGAGGATGATCTCATCCAACCATTGTACCTGAGATAACATGTGACTGGGGTTTGTCTTGAGTGGCATGTGACTGGGGAAGTGGCCAGAGTATCTGTCAGCATGACCAAATAAAGGGGATGTGTTTTCTTTGTTCAGGGCCTCACTTTGACTCAACCTCACATGCCAGCGAGGGGGGTCAAAGGGGGTTACCGAGCTTGTACAATCTTTATTAAAATTTTAACTGTTGGCAGAAGTTGGTGTGCGTGAATTGCATCTCATGTGTGAAACCTCAGGAAAGAATCTAACAGAGGTGATGCTAGAACTGCATAAAATGTTGGTTAGGCTACAGCTAGAATATTGGTGTGCTGTTCTAGAATCCATATTATAGGAGGGATGGGATTGCACTAAAGAGGGTGCAAAGGAAGTTTACCAGGATGTTGCCTGGGCTGGCAAGTTTTAGTTATGAAGACAGGTTGGATAGATTGAGGTTGCATTGCTTGGAACAATGGATACTGAGAGGGTTACAAAGATTGAGATGTGTAAAATTATCAGGGGTATGGACAGGGTAGACAGGAAGAAACATTACCCCTTGATGGGGGAATCAATGACCAGGGGACTTAAGGTGAGAGGCAGGAGGTCTGAAGGGATGTGAGGAAAACATTTTCACCCAGAATGTGGTGAGAGTGTTGAACTAACTGCCTACAAGGGCAATAGAAGCAGGAACCCTGGTTGTGCATTTGTGAGGTCAATGCATTCAAGACTAATAGTTAGGTGCTTGTTTTGGACTGGTGCAGGCTTGATTGGCAAAAGGCCTTTTTCTACAATGCAGACCTCTATGACTATGTGCACTTGTGATGCCAATGCATTCAGAACATGGGCCAATGGAAAATGGATTAGAATGGTTAGATTGGTCATATCTGCTGAGCCTCCCCAGCACTTTGTTTTTGTTTCAGATTTCCAGCACCTGCAGTTCTCACTTTTAAAATAGCTAGGTTCTGGTTTTTCACCAGTGCAGACTTGAAAGGTTGAATGGTCTTTTTCTATGCTGCAAAGCTCAATGATGCTATTATTATGAAACTCCATTCCATTTTAAATTTGGTCAATATCGCATTTGCCTCGCTTGTTGTGATTTTTGAGACTGTCAAATTCATCAGTTTGCTGCTTTGTGCAATCTGGAGAAAGAAAAAGGCTTCTATGAATTTCTTCTTGTGGCTACTTCTATAAGTTTAAATGTTCCCAATCTACACAAAGATTAAAGTCATCAATTGCCTTTATTACGTGCCATCATTTTCTGGTTTATTCTTTGTCCCACTACACAGTTACAATCAAGGGGCCTTTAGACGACTCTTCCTCCCCTTATTTCTTATCTCACGCCAAATGGTTTTTACATCTTCCCATCCAAGATAATTTCTTGCTATCATACTTATTTTAACCTTTATAAACAAAACCACCTCACCACCCCTTCTTCCCTGCCTGTCCTTTTGAAAAAAAATCACATGCCCCAGCTTTGATCTCTTTGCAACCAATTCCTTGGCTGAGATCAAATCCATTAACCCGCATTTGTGCCGTTAATTTGTTCATTCTGTTCCAAATACTACAAACAATCAAGTAAAGAATCATTAATTTTGCCTTAATACCATTTTACTCCTTTGATACTATATAGTTCTGTTATTCTATCTTTGTAGGCTCTGTCCCTTCCCATTGCACTCAGAGTATCATCAGCTACCCAGTAACGCTGACACACCCTTTCATTTTGTAAGCTTACCAAATTCCAAATTCTTTCCCCTTCTAATTGTCAGTATCTTGGAGGAGGATGGCCAGAAAGGGACTCATGATATGGCAGTGGTCTGACCTGGCAGCAGATCCAAGGACTCCTGGTTGCAGTAGGCCCAGAATGGGGACTCCTGGCATTAGTAAGGTGGTAGCTGCAGTGGTGCCAGTGTGGTATGCCTGGAGTGGTGACTCCTGGTGTCATCGAGGTGGCAGCAGAGTCAGGGACTCCAGGTTGCAGTCACAGTAGGTCAGGAGTGGTGACTCCTGGTTATCAGGGAGGCAGAATGGAGCCTGGTTGCAGGGTGAGGAACTCTCTGGCAGCGAGGTGGGCCCAGTGGCAAAGAGATGGCACCTAAAGAGTAGCAACTCCTATGATGGTGGTACAAGTGCAGATGACAGTGGGCGATGGAGGAGGGATGGCGGCACAACTGTCATGTCACCGGTGACCTAACTCAGGACTCATGGGGTGAAGATGGTGGAACAAAGATAGACTCTCTTTCAGTTGTATCTTTTTATTCTTAAAGTATTCAAAATGGCGGCAGATCGTGGCGATGTGACAAATCATTCGTTTAAAACCCTCTCCCCAGCTCCAGGTTTTTTTTGCCAACACATTGGTCCCAGCACGGTTGAAGTGAAGCCCACCCTGCCCCACAGCAATCCTCTTCTACCCTAATACTGGTGCCAGTACCGTTACCCCAGTATTGATATTATTCCACTCATTACAAGCTCTGAGCCATACATGTAACTCCTTGACTTTACTTACTGTGTGTCAGTTTGCCTGTGTAGTAATCCAGAGGTTATTACCTTGATGGTTCAGCTTCTTAATTTAGCTCCTAATTGTTTAAATGTTTTCAGCCGAACCTCCTTTCTAGTCCACACATTGTCACTGGTACCAATGTTGGAACCTCCCCTCCCAACAGAAGCAGGCAACAAATCTTCAAGATTCCCACTCATGGTTGCAAACAGCTGTATCTGGTCCCCTTTTATATTTTGCGCAACCATTGCTACAATTTCTATTTCCTCCAGCCATTTCAACAGCTCTCTATACCAAGGTGTTGTGTTCAGTTTGCTGCTCCTCCCTGCAATCCACACTCTTGCAAGACAATTACACAAGTTGAAATTCCACAATTGCAATTTCCCCCTTTCACACCTGCAGTCACATCCTCACTTGTTCCTGATAACCATCCAATTTTGAATTACCAAGTCTGAGGGGTGTGACAACCCGATGGAGCAAAGTGCCCAGTTATGTTCCTTTTCCCTGATGTAATATCGACAGCTTGAATTCCAGCTCCTTGGGCTGCAGACACTACTTCTGAGGAAGGGTCACTGGACCCAAAATGGTAACTCTGATTTCTCTCCACAGATGCTAAGCTCTTCCAGCAATTTCTGTTTTTCTTACTACAAATGTGTTTGCTCTGGATCATCTTGGTCTCTGGCAGTTTCCACATGCTGAAGCAGCATCAGATCACCTGTCCAACCATCTCAATCACATTGACTTAATCTATAAATTAATAATTCCAAATTCCTGGTGTTCAAACGTCCATACTAAACCAATATTTACTCAGGTATTTTTAGGAAAAGAGAAGAAAAACATTGGAAACCTAAAGATCTTATTTTTACTTTAAAGACTAAAAATCTTTAGTCTTTAAAATAAAAAATAAGATCTTTAGGTCTAAAGACTCATCTTTAGCCTAAAGACTCATCTTCCTCACTAATCAGTTTCTTTCCTTGCACAAACATCATGCTGTGATTCACAATGGTATTCTGTCACTGGTTACACTGCAGTTCAGCCTTTCAACCCACGCCTTTCAACTTCTCCCACACCTCCTTGCAGTAAGTGTTAAATAAAATACCTCTTTCCCCTTTGAACATAATATCTTGTTCACTCACTTAGCCTATTCTCACTCCACTGAAGTTTCCTTCACACTGACCAATTTTGTTAAAGACAAAGGCTCACGAACGTCATCCAGGGAACAAAATCTGCTGTTCTTACCCACTGTGGGCTACACATGACTCCAGATCCATGGCAACGTACTTGACTCTTAACAGCCCTTGAAAAAGGCTGAGCAAGCTGCTGACGTGAGAGTGAGTGAGAACCTTGACATCAAGGTCACATTTGATAACAAGCAAAACTGGAACCAATGGGAATCAGAAGCTCTTGACTGGTTGAAGTCATACCTTGCACAAAGGAGGATGGTTGTGGCTACTGGACATTAGTCATCTCAACTCCAGGACATCTATGCAGGAGCTCCGCAGAGTAGCATCCTAGGCCTAACCATCATTAATGATGGTTCATTAATGATCTTCCCTCCATAAGGTCAGAAGCGGGATTTTCATTAATGATTACACCATGTTCAGCACTATTTGTGACTCCTCGGACGCTGAAGCTTTCAATGTACAAATACAAGACCTGAACAACATCAAGACCTGGACTGAAAAGTGGCAAATAACATTGACAATGCACAAATACCAGGCAATGATCATCTCCAAAAAGGAACAATCTAATCACCACCCCTTCACATTCAGTGCTACTACTATCACTGAATTTTCTACTATCATGTCTTCAGTATTACCATTGATCAGAAACTGAATTGGACTCACCATATACAGAACATAGAACATTACAGCGCAGTACAGGCCCTCGATGTTGCACCAACCTATGGGACCAATCTGAAGCGAATAATCCTACACTATTCCATTTTCATCCATACGTTTATCCAATGACCATTTAAATGCCCTTAAAGCTGGCGAGTCTACTACAATTGCAGCCCCTACTACTGAGTAAAGAAACTACCTCAGACATTTGTCCTATATTTATCACCCCTCAATTTAAAGCTATATCCCTTCATGCTAGCCATCAACATCTGAGGTAAAAGGTGCTCCCTGTCCACCCTATCTAACCCACCGATTATCTTTCTGTCTCAATTAAGTCACCTCTCAACTTTCTTCTCTTTAGTGAAAACAGCCTCAAGTCCCTCAGCCTTTCGTCATGAGACCTTCCCTCCATACAGGCAACATCCCAGTAAATCTCTTCTGAACCCATTCGAAAGCTTCCACATTCTTCCTATAATGCAGTGACCAGAACTGTATGCAATATTTCAAGTGTGACGCATGCAAGTTTTGTACAGCTGCAACATGACCTTGTGCGCCAAAATTCAATCCCTCTACCAATAAAAGCTAACACACCGTATACCTTCTTAACAACCTTATCAATCTGGGTGGCATATAAATACGACAGTTACAAGAGCAGGTCACAGGCTAGGAATACTGCAACTAAGTAACTCACCTCCTGACTGCCCAAAACATATCCACCATCTACAAGGCAGAAATCAGGAGCGTAATGAATCTATGACCGTAGAGCAATCTACAGTCAGGGAAAAGGTAGATATAACATGTTGCTCAATACAAGGCATCATTGCTGAAAATACAAATGAATACATTTCCATTGGTCAACAACTCGGAAAGGGACATTCAACATGTGGTGAAATCGAATAACTTCTGCAAGTAAAAGCTTTTATATGCACCATGGTATTGAAAGTGAAATGTAACAGGACGAAGCTATTTCTCCTTTCGACAATAGCAAACAGAAGGAATAGGAACCAAAATCTAAGGCACTGTCAGGAAGTAAACATTAGGTTCAAGGCAAAGTGGTAGAGGTTTGACTGGAATTGAATGCAGGGTGGGGCAGGTAGCAATACATTTTGAAATTAATGCAGCACACATCTCCCAGCTGTCAAATCCATAATGCAAACATAGTGACATGTCAAAAATTACATCAGCTATTTCCCAATTTTTGCTCAATTATTAATGCTGTTAGCATGCTTAAGTGTAAAGATTAACATAATGAAGCCTCTCCACATTTTTGTAGAAAACACACATAAAGGTAGCAGTTAAAATTTATAGGACAGGTCCTCTGTAAACAATCTGAAATGTTCCCATACTGATTTTGAACTAGAAGGCTGCTCAGTGATTTAGCCAAGTACTGGGAAGTTGTAGCAAAGCAAGGTCAAAAGCCAAAGAGTCTATGAAACCAAATGGCAGTTTGCTATCATGGAAGATGATCATTTAGGCTATGGTAGTCGACACTTTGTTAGGAAATGCCTGGCTGTGCTCAGACTAGCTCAATCTAATTATGAAGATTATACTTAAAAACATGACATTCCTTACTCCTCTTACGCAGCCAATTGAAATAAATATTTAGATTAGATTAGATTAGATTAGATTACTTAGTGTGGAAACAGGCCCTTCGGCCCAACAAGTCCACACCGACCCGCCGAAGCGCAACCCACCCATACCCCTACATTTACCCCTTACCTAACACTACGGGCAATTTTAGCGTGGCCAATTCACCTGACCTGCACGTCTTTGGACTGTGGGAGGAAACCGGAGCACCCGGAGGAAACCCACGCAGACACGGGGAGAATGTGCAAACTCCACACAGTCAGTCCCTGAGGTGGGAGTTGAACCCGGGTCTCTGGCGCTGTGAGGCAGCAGTGCTAACCACAGTGCCATCGTGCCGCCCAAACATCCCTCAAAGATCACGAAAACCATTTCATCAGATACAGAGATGTGAAATTTGTATGAGATACTGTAAGAGATAAATAAGGGAGACTGTAAAATGAATGCGGTCTATAGACCAAGAAGTCAGAAGTGGAGTACGTCATTCAGCCCTCAAGCCTGCTCCACCAATCAGTAGGATCATGGCTGAGCTGACATTCCTCACATCTACTTTCGTGCCTTTTCCCATAACCCTTGATTCACTTACTAATCAAACATCTTATCTATCTCAGCCTTGAGGACTCTGTGACGAAGAGTTCCAAAGACTTCCAATACTCAGAAAATTTCTCCTCAAATCAGTCCTTTATGCTGAGACTATGCCCCGTGGTCCTAGATTCTACTATGAGGGAAAACATCCTTTCAGCACTCGACCTACTTAAGAATGTTTCAATGAAATCAAATTCTTCCATACCATGGATCATCCATGTGATCCTTCTCTGAACTGCTTCCAATGACATAATTTTCTTTCTTAAATAAGGGGATCAAAACTACTCAAACTATTCCTGCCTTGTACAGATGCAACAAGATTTCCCAATTCTTAAAATCTCCAACTCCTCCAACGCAAATTAGCATTCTTGATTACCTGCTGCACCTGTGTGCTAGTTTTAGGTGTTTGGTGCACAAATACTCTAACCCTTTGATTTGCTGCTTTCTCCATTGAAATAATATTTTGCATTTTTGTTCTCTCTTTTTCCAGCTTTCTGCCCACTTTCTTAACATTTCAATGTGTCTCTGTAAACTGTTTTCATCCATTTTGCAACCTGCCTTTCCAACTATTTTTGTGTTGTCTGCAAATTTGGCTACAGCACATTCGCTTCTTCTATAATATGTGTACAATAATTAAATACTGTGAACACTTCCAGTCGCAGCACTGATTCCGGTCTATAGAAACCTGAATTCGAGTGGATTGAAGATACCCGAAATCTTCATTGTCACTCAAAATGGATGGCCACAGGCTGAAACAAATTTTGAATCAGTCAGGAAATCAAGGGTTACAGACTCAGATGTACAGAACGGAATCAGACCCTTTGGTCCAATTCATCCATGCTAACAAGATATCTTAGAGAAATCTAGTCCCGTTTGCCAGCATTTGGCCCATATCCCACTAATCCTTTCTGATTCATGTACCCATCCAGATGCCTTTTAAACTGTACCAGCCTCCATCACTCCCTCTGGCAGCTCACTCCATACACTCACTACCTTCTGCATGAAAACGTTGCCCTTAGGTCCTTTCATATCTTTCCCCTCTCACCTTAAACCTATGCCCTCTAGTTTTGGACTCCCCTACTTGGGACGAAAAAAAACCTTTGTCTATTTACCCTACCCATGCCCCTCAATTTTACAAACCTCTATAAGGTCACTCCTCAGCCTCTGATGCTCCAGAGAAAATAGCTCCAGCCTATTCAGCCTCTCCCTCTAGCTCAAACCCTCCAACTCTAGCAAAATCCTTGTATATCTTTTCTGAACCTTTTGAAATTTCAAAAACATCCTTTCTATAGCAGGAAGACCAGAATTAAACGCAATATTCCAAAAGTGGCTTAACCAATGTCCCATATTGCTGCAACATGGCCTCCCAACTCCTATACTCAATGATCTGACCAATGAAGGAAAGCATATTAAATGACTTCTTCACTCTCTACCTGCGACTCCACTTTCAAGGAATTATAAACCTGCACTCCAAGGTCTCTTTGTTCAGTAACACTCCCTAGAACCTTACCATTAAGTGTATAAGTCCTGCTCTGATTTGTTTTCTCAAAATGCAGCACCTCACATTTATCTAAATTGAACTCCACCTGTCACTCCTCAGCCCATTGGCACATCTGATCAAGATCTTGTTATACTCTGAGGTAACCTTCTTCATTGTCCATTAAACTTCCAATTTTGGTGTCATCTGTAAAGTTACTAACCATACCTCCTACGTTTGCATCCAAATCATTTATATAAATGAGGAAAAGTAGAGGACCCAGCACCAATCTTTGTGGCACACCACTGGTCACAGGCCTCCAGTCTGAAAAGCAACCCTCCACCACCACCCTCTGTCTTCTACCTTCGAGCCAATTCTATATCCAAATGATTAACTCTCCCTATATTCCACGTGATCTAACCAGTCTACCATGAGGAACCTTGTCGAATGCCTTAATGAAGTCCATATAGATCATGTCCAGCACTTTGCCCTCTCCATAACTTCTTCAAAATACTCAATTAAGTTAGTGAGACACAGCTTCCCACACACAAAGCCATGTTGACTAACCCTAATCAGTCCTTTCCAATTACATGCAAGTCCTGTCCCTCAGGATTCCCTCCAATATACCCACCACCGATGACAAGCTCAGCGGTCTATAGCTCCCTGCCTTTTCCTTACCATCTTTCTTATATGGTGGCACCATGTTAGCGAACCTCCATTCATTCAGCACCTCACTTGTGATTATTGATGATACAAACATTTCAGCAAAGGAGGGGGGGGGGGGCGGGGGGAGGTGGTAGACAGATCCCACACCTGGCAGGGGGTAGGGGGAAGAGACAGATCCCACACTTGGGAGGAGGGGAGGGGGAAGAGAGACTGACACCGCACCTGGGGAGGTTGGGGGAGTGAGAGGGGGAGTGAGTGAGAGGGGGAGTGAGTGAGTGAGTGAATGAGAGAGAGAGAGAGAGAGAGAGAGAGAGAGACAGATCTCACACCTGGGGGGGCGACACACAGAATCCACACCTGGGGGGGGGGGGGGGAGGGAGACACAGATCCCACACCTGGAGGGGGGGGATGACACAGATCCCACACCTGGTGGGGGGGGGGGGGGGGGGAGGGACACAGATCCCACACCTGGGGGGGGGGGGGGGAACACACAGATCCCACACCTGGGGGGGGGGGGGGGAACACACAGATCCCACACCTGGGGGGGGAACACACAGATCCCACACCTGGGGACACACACACACAGATCCCACACCTGGGGGACACACACACACAGATCCCACACCTGGGGGACACACACACACAGATCCCACACCTGGGGGACACACACACACAGATCCCACACCTGGGGGACACACACACACAGATCCCACACCTGGGGGACACACACACACAGATCCCACACCTGGGGGACACACACACACAGATCCCACACCTGGGGGACACACACACACAGATCCCACACCTGGGGGACACACACACACAGATCCCACACCTGGGGGACACACACACACAGATCCCACACCTGGGGGACACACACACACAGATCCCACACCTGGGGGACACACACACACAGATCCCACACCTGGGGGACACACACACACAGATCCCACACCTGGGGGACACACACACACAGATCCCACACCTGGGGGACACACACACACAGATCCCACACCTGGGGGACACACACACACAGATCCCACACCTGGGGGACACACACACACAGATCCCACACCTGGGGGACACACACACACAGATCCCACACCTGGGGGACACACACACACAGATCCCACACCTGGGGGACACACACACACAGATCCCACACCTGGGGGACACACACACACAGATCCCACACCTGGGGGACACACACACACAGATCCCACACCTGGGGGACACACACACACAGATCCCACACCTGGGGGACACACACACACAGATCCCACACCTGGGGGACACACACACACAGATCCCACACCTGGGGGACACACACACACAGATCCCACACCTGGGGGACACACACACACAGATCCCACACCTGGGGGACACACACACACAGATCCCACACCTGGGGGACACACACACACAGATCCCACACCTGGGGGACACACACACACAGATCCCACACCTGGGGGACACACACACACAGATCCCACACCTGGGGGACACACACACACAGATCCCACACCTGGGGGACACACACACACAGATCCCACACCTGGGGGACACACACACACAGATCCCACACCTGGGGGACACACACACACAGATCCCACACCTGGGGGACACACACACACAGATCCCACACCTGGGGGACACACACACACAGATCCCACACCTGGGGGACACACACACACAGATCCCACACCTGGGGGACACACACACACACAGATCCCACACCTGGGGGACACACACACACACAGATCCCACACCTGGGGGACACACACACACACAGATCCCACACCTGGGGGACACACACACACACAGATCCCACACCTGGGACACACACACACACAGATCCCACACCTGGGACACACACACACACACAGATCCCACACCTGGGGGACACACACACACAGATCCCACACCTGGGGGACACACACACACACAGATCCCACACCTGGGGAGGGGGGGGGGAGACACAGATCCCACACACACCTGGGGGGGGGGGGGGGGGGGAGACACAGATCCCACACACACCTGGGGGGGGGGGGGAGACACAGATCCCACACACACCTGGGGGGGGGGGGGAGACACAGATCCCACACCTGGGGGGGGGGGACAGAGATCCCACACCTGGGGAGGGGGGGGGGGGAGACACAGATCCCACACACACCTGGGGGGGGGGGACAGAGATCCCACACCTGGGGGGGGGGGGGAGACACAGATCACACACACACCTGGGGGGGGGGGGGGAGACACAGATCCCACACCTGGGGGGGGGGGACAGAGATCCCACACCTGGAGGGGGGGGGGGGAGACACAGATCCCACACACACCTGGGGGGGGGGGGGGGGGGGGAGACACAGATCCCACACCTGGGGGGGGGGGGCGGGAGACACAGATCCCACACACACCTGGGGGGGGGGGGGGGGGGGAGACACAGATCACACACCTGGGGGGGGGAAGACACAGATCACACACACACCTGGGGGGGGGGGGGGAACAGATCCCACACACACCTGGGGGGGGGGAGACACAGATCCCACACCTTGGGGGGGGGGGGGGGGGGACAGAGATCCTACACCTGGGGGGGGGGGTGGGGGACACAGGTCCCACGCCTGGGGCCGGAGGGCGGTTGGGGGTAGGTTTGAAAGTTCTCCTGTACCTGTCTGTCGGTTCCCTCCATCGCCATCTCAGTGACTCACAGACGGTCAGCAGCTGCTCCCTCACTCACGGTTTTCCCGACACGTCACTAATTCCACCGGAAGTAATTCCATGGCACCGGAAACTCGCCTTCGACCTGGACGCGAATTCCCATCGATCCCGCCCTCAAGGAATAATCTCAAAACAAACGCGAATAAATTTGGGGAGAAAACCGGCAAATTGGGAAGAAACACCAATAAACAACTGCTCCTTTAATCGGAATGTCCGCGAACAGCCACAGATTGGTGAATAAAGTGGAGATAAAGCTGCCCAGGAGCACTGACCAACTCAAAAATCAAATAAACGTCAAAAAGTGGAATAATTTCCCGAAAACTGAGATGAAGTGCTCAAAAAGCGAATAAAGAATGTCATTTCATCTAATGTTATTACCAAACAAGTCAGATGCTTGACACGAAACTGGTTTGATAGATCATATTGTTGTTTGATTTGGTTTTAAGGAAGTAATCTGTTGCTGAAACAAGCACAAAAGTCTGAAGATTTTGCTTTTACAATCAGACCAAACTCTATTACAAACGTGAAGATTAAGTTTGAATAAACCAAACCATCTACTCATAAACGTAAAGACATTTAAACGCACCTTAAAGGCATTTAAAATCACCAGGAATAAGCCCACAACCACCTGAAGGAGCAGCGCTCCAAAAGCTATTGCTTCCAAATAAACTTGTTGGACTATAACCTGGTGTGTGATTTTTAACTTTGTCTACACCAGTCCAACACCATTATAGCAGGTTCTGTTATTTCTGGATCTCTGGAGTGCATTTGATAAGGTGCTGCACAAAGGATTAATTAATACATGTAAGATTACATCAGTTACGGGTAATATATTAGCTTGGTTGCAGGAATGGCACACAAAGAGAAAGCAAAAGATCTGGATAAATGGGCCTTTTTTTGGTTGGAAATGTAACTAGTTGGGTGCCAGAGGGTTCGATCTTTGACTCCCAAATATTAACAATCTTTCTCAGTGACTTGGATGCAGGCACAAAAAGTATTATAGCAGAATTTACAAATGTCAATGAAATAGATGAGAGGGTGCAAAGTAAGTTGCAGTGAAGAAATTTACAAATGGATGATGTTAGGTGAATGGGGGAAAATTTGGGAGATGACGTTTGCCATAGATAAGTGTGAGTTTATCCATTTTGGTCAGAAGAATAGAAATGCAACCTTTACTTAAATGAAAAGAAACTTCGAAGTGTTTTGGTGCAGAAGAACCTGAATGGCCTTTGCATGAATTTTGACAATTATTGCAAAAGCGATTGAGTATAAAAGTAGGCAAATGTTGCTGAAACTGTACGAGGCATTAGTGAGATCACACATGGCATTTTGCATACAGTTTTGGTCCCCTTACCTGATAAGGGATGTAATTGGATTGCACTCAGTTCAGAGGAGGCTCATTAATTTGACTTCAGGAATGGGAGGTTTTGTTAAAGTCTTTTATCAATCCAAAATAAGACTCCGACAAATTATTCCTTTGTTCAAACCAATTTTTATTTTTCCTGCATACAGGAAGAGAGAGAGTAACTATTCAACATCGTGGGTAACAATTCCTCTCTCAAGTGATTTAAAAATACAGTCTTTTTATAGCATAAACATGGGAAAATGTCTACATGATTATTCAGAAAAACTTGGAAAAATTTGGAAATACTTCCAAATAAACCTGTCAGACTATAACCTGGTGTTGTGTGATTTTTAACTTTGTCCACTCCAGTCCAACACCGGCACCTCCACATCATGATAAAAAGTGAATGTTACTGCAACATTAGTTTGTTCTTTCCCAGGCAATCTTCCTTTCCCATGGCTTCTGACCAAAAAGATGTCTGCTTGTTTAAGCTGCATCCTTTCTGCTGTTAGCTACCAGCAATACTAAACTCAACCCTCAAGCCACTCTATCCTTCATGCTGGCCACAAAAGCATTTTATTCTTCCACATTCCCCTCTTTTTGTCCTGAAAGGACAACCAAATTCTAAATCTGAATGGAGCACATGAGCGAGAGGCCGAAGGGACAAAGTGTTGGACCATAATGGGGCAGTTATAATTTTTTGACAAGAGAGGCGCAAGACGTTCTACAGCAGGAGATCAGAACAAAGAGGACAATAGTAAAAAGAGTAGAATCCCAAGCGCCCATTGTACAAGAGTTTCCCCATCCCCCTAATAAGGAATACAGCCAGGTAAATGGTCCCCAAGGTGTCTCTGGGTGTCTACATAATTCTTTTCCTTTCTTCTTGACCTCATCTGCTTCCTTCTGGATGTGGGCAACAAGGTCAGCGATGGTTTCAGTGGAGTCAGGGATGTAGGTTCAACATTCTGATCCTATGATCCTACTATAAGTGCCGCTTCTCTTAAACCACATTGTTCTGTTTCTGTCAAAACATATACTGTAACATACCACCATCTATCTCAACCATCTTAGTATCCTCCTGTTTTTAAGATTTTCTGTTAGTTTTGATTAATTATCTTGTTAACACTGATTATATAAGCAGACACAATTGTAAGCAGAAACAATTAACTATTTTAGATCCATCAAGTCCCATTACAAATCCCTTACCTGCCCCTTTTATTTGATTTAAACCATTTTAAAAAAATCAAAATTCAAAAGCAAATTTTAAATAGTCAAAACAAAAAGCAAGTAATAAACTTAAAATCACCAAAACAGAAAAAAAAGCATTTCAGACTGAAGGGCCTGAAGCGTCTTGTGAGCTTGCTCAGAGACGTCTAAATGGATTAGTAACGGACGGTTAAGGGAGCAAGCGAGACAGCACTTTAGAAACTGAAATGTGACATACAAGGAGAGGTTTCAGCATTTACTGAATACAACGAGCCAGAAGAACAGAATAAGAAAAGCTACAATTTAAAAAAAACTCCCCATCTTGGGCTATTGTAACAATTCTTATCAAGCTTCAAGTTCAGTCACTGATTGCTCACTAACATCATACATGGATCGAAAAGTTCCCCAGTTCTTTTTTTCGAGGTATCTGTATGTCAATTTTTTTTTTGCCCTTTCATTCAGCTCACTATCACTGTTTTAAAGTCACCTGATGAAGGAGCAGCAGTCAGAAAGCTAGTGCTTCCAAACCAATTTAGGGCGGCTCAGTGGTTAGTACTGCAGCCTCCCAACACCAGGGTCCCAGGATCGATTCCAGCCTCGGGTGAAGTTTGCACATTCTCTCCGTGCCTGCGTGGGTTTGCTCTGGTTTCCTCCCACAGTCCAAAGATGTGCAGGTCAGGTGAATTGGTCACACTAAGTTGCCCATAGTGTCAGGTGCATTAGTTAGAGGGAAATGGGTCTGGGTGGGTTACTCTTCGGAGGGTCGGTGTGGACTTGTTGGGCCGAAGGGCCTGTTTCCACATTGTAGGGAATCTAATCTAAATCTGTTGGAGTATAACCTGGTGTTGTGTGATTTTTAACAAAGTTAACAAAGGAGAAGCCTACATCCTTGATATTAGATTTGTTTTGCAGACTTTAGAACATATC
Source organism: Chiloscyllium punctatum (assembly GCF_047496795.1). NCBI lineage: Eukaryota > Metazoa > Chordata > Chondrichthyes > Orectolobiformes > Hemiscylliidae > Chiloscyllium > Chiloscyllium punctatum. Next base: position 67,704,925 of record NC_092756.1, on the reverse strand, counting down.
ATCAGGATTTTGTTTAAAGAGAAATGCATTTCCAAAGTTCCAATTTTCCTGTTACTTTGATATTTTCATACCAAAAATACACTTATAATGAGAAATTCTTATCATCCGGAATTAAAGATTCACTCATGTTAGAACATTCTGGCCAGAACATGAAACTTTAAACGTGTTAATTTCCAATTCCTAGAGGTAAATTTGTGCCAATCGTTACGACCCAATTTTTAAATCAACACTTCGTTGCAGATTTTGCATTACACAATCACCGTAGATTCCCAAAATTAAAGCTTAATTCAAAGCATTCCCCGATTTCGAGCTCTAGGGAATGAAAACATAAACATTCAACCACCAACAAACAAATGTTCATTCAACCTGGACTGCAAACAGTTAATGCTTAGTTCATTGAACACAGCACCAATAGTCGGTGTTTCTCTCTCTGACTTCGGACACAATTCTTTGAAGCAATCGCAAATAAATGTGGTATTAGGCGGAATGTGGTATTACGATGGGTTTCACTAGAGACGTTATTGCCCATTTTATACACTTCAAATTAAATTTGAATATTGCCGGTTGGATTTCGAGAAGATACAAACCTAACAGTCCATGGGTCTTGGCTCACTGAGGGGGTTCCGAGCATCTGACAGAGACAAACTGGCCGTTACCTCCCCGGGCGGACTTTCCTCTTTAAGCCATCCTTTGAGGTTGGGGGGTTCCACGCTCATTTTGCTCGGTTCATGACAAAGGACAATGGTACGTAATTCATTTATAGCCATCTCAAGTTGAATGGCAGGATTGGGGACATTGTCAACAGGGACAGGGTCGGTGAGTGTTATTGCTGCCTCTGTATGTGCTGCACTGGGTCTGCCGCTTCCCTGAACCTGGCTCTGGGACTATTGATCTTCCCTTCAACTACTACTCTCTGTCTCCTGTTGCTCAACCAGTTCTTTATCCACCTAGCTAGAACACACTGCACACATGTGACTTCACTTTCTCCATGAGTCTGCCATGGGGAACCTTATCAAACACCTTACAAAAGTCCATGTATATGACATCGACAGCCCTTCCTTCATCTATCAACTTGGTCACTTCCTCGAAGAAGACTATTAAGTTTGTAAGACATGATCTCCCCTGCACAAAACCATGTTGCCTATCACTGATAAGCCCACTCTTTTCTAAATATAAATAGATCCTATCCCTCAGTACCTTCTCCAGCAACATTCCCACCACTGACATCAAGCTCACTGGTCTGTAGTTACCTGGAATATCCCTACTACCCTTCTTGTACAGGGGGACAACATGAGCAACCTTCCAGCCAGAGTCATAGAGATGTACAGCATGGAAACAGACCCTTCGGTCCAACCTGTCCATGCCGACTAGATATCCCAACCCCTTAGTCCCACCTGCCAGCACCCGGCCCTCCTGCACCTCACCTGTATTTAAGGATGCCACAATGATATCTGTCAGGGCCTCAGGTAGTTCCTCTCTCACCTCCCTCAGCAACCTGGGATAGATCCCATCCAGTCCTGGGGATTTGTCCACCTTAATAACCTCTAGCTTACCCAACACATCTTCCCTACTTATGTCAATGTGATCCAGACTAATCAAACTTGTATCTCTAATCTCAACATTCATCATGTTCCTCTCCTCAGTGAACACTGATGCAAAGTAATCATTCAGAATCTCACCCATTCTCTCAGGTTCGACACTCAGCCTTCCTTTGTTATCCTTTAGTGGACCAATCCTTTCTCTAGTTACCTGCTTCCTTCTTATATAAGAATAAAATGCTTTCGAATTCTCCTTAATTCTGCTCGCTAAAGCTATTTCATGAGACCTTTTAGTCCGCTTGATTACTTGTTTGCTACTCTTCTGATATTCCTCCAGGGCCATTCTATTCTTACCAGGGCCATTCTATGTACACTTCCCATTTCCTCTTCGCTAGTCGTACAATTTCTCCTGTCATCCACAGTTCACGAATCTTGCCCCATTTGCCTTCAATGGGGCATGCCTATCCTGCACTATCTTTAACCTATCTTTGAAAGCCTCCCACATCTCAAATGTCAACTTCCCTTTAAATAGCGGTGTCCACATCAATCCACATTTCTGAGCTCATGCCTAATTTTGATATAATTGGCCTTGGCCCAGTTTAGTACTCTTCCCTGAGGACCACTCTCTTCTTTATCTATGAATATTCTAAAACTTACAGAATTGTGATCACTGTTCCCAAAGAAATCCCCCACCTCAATTCCTATCACCTATCCTGGCTTGTTCCCCAGTACCAGGTCCAATATGGCCCCTTCCCTCGTCAGACATTTGACATACTGCTCTAGAAAACTCCTGGATGCTTTTTACAAATTCTACCCCATACAGACCTCCGACACTAAGTGTATCCCAGTCAACGTTGAGAAAATTAAAATCTCCCATCATCACCACCCTGTTGCCTCTACGTCTTTCCATAATCTGTTTACCTATTTGTTCTTCTACCTCATGCTCACTGTTGGGAGGCCTGTAATACAGCCCCAACAATGTAACTTCACCCTTCTTATTTCTCAGCTCCACCCATAATGCCTCACTACCCAAGATCTCCATAGTGTTCTCCTTTAGCACAGCTGTGATATCGTCCCTGACCAGCAATGCAACTCCACCCCCCCTTTTGCTTTCCTTCCTGTCCTGTCTGAAGCGTTTATACCCTGGAACATTTAGTTGCCAATCATCATGCCCTTCCTTCAACCAAGACTCTGTGATTGCAATAACATCATACTCCCAGGCACCAATCCAAGCCCTAAGTTCCCTAAGCCTTACACACTATACTCCTTGCATTGAAGTAGATGCATTTCAGGCCACCAGTTTTTTGCGCTCATCTGCTCTCTGCCTACTCTTCCCTTTGTTAATGCTATCTTCATAATTTTTACAGTCTCCAGTCTCCATCTCATTGCCTACTTGTTTTCTCTTCTGGTTCCCAGCCCCCTGCCACATTAGCTTAAAATCTCCCCAACAGCAGTAGCAAAAAACTCCCACAAGGACATTGGTTCTGGTCTGGTTCAGATGTAAACCATCCATTTTGTAATAGTCCCACCTTCCCCAGAACCGGTCCCAGTGTCCAACAAATCTGAACCCCTCCATCCTACACCATCTCTCAAGCCACATGTTCATCCTGCCTAATTTTTCATTTCTACACTGGCTAGCACGTGGCACTGGTAGTAATCCCGAGATCACTACCTTTGAGGTCCTCTCTTTAACATCTCTCCTAGCTCCCTGAATTCTTCTTTCAGGACCTCCTCTCATTTTCTACTTATATCTTTGGTGCCTATATGCACCAAGACAACTGGATGTTCACCCTCCCCTTTTCGAATGCCTTGCAGCCGATCGATGACATCCCTGACCCGAGCACCTGGGAAGCAACATACCATCTGGGAGTCCCATTTTCGGCCACTGCTCAGATATAAATTAAGCCCTTACCTTCCTGGCAGCCCTCACTTCACTTCTCCTTCTCTCCTCGCTGCGCTGTAATTTAAAATTCCCTCAGTCTCTCAACTCCCCTTTTTTGTTCGCTCCAACCAGTGGTCTCTACGCCCACTTCTCCTGGCCATCATGTGGCCCACCTGAGCTCTTCATTCAGGCTCGGTCTGGGTGAAGGGGAACTTTGTTTGACTCAATCAACTTGTTTTTTGAGTGACCGAGTTCTAAGATCTTAACTCAACTAATTTAAGCGTGCACAGTGTCCCAACTTCCCCTGTGGCTACCCCCCAATTTAGTTTCATAAAATTCATAAAAATAATTCATAAAAAACATCAAACATACAATTAATATTAACTCAAATTCTATGGTCTAATAAATCCAACCAATCCTCAGGCTGCATTGTTCATCCCCACAGGCGGAGTCCTTAATTTTGCCCTAACTTTTTAAAATAAACAATAAACTAACCAGACAAACAGTTAGCAATGGCTCAGTATTAAATCACCGCTGACCCGGTGGAACAAAATGAGTCACAGTGGTTAAGTAGTTTTGAATTAGCCACTCAGCCGGTTTAACAAGATTGCACTATAAAACACGTATGAGTGGCTTGGCATGTGAATTTCACTGGTAACAGCTTATTAAGGTGGATGGAGGTGGGGGGTGAAGGTAATAGGTCAGAGAGGAGGGTGAAGCAGATACGTGGGAAGGAAGGTTGACACATGGGACAGGTCAGGAGGACGGTGCTAAGCTGGAAGGTTGGAACCCATCTATCTCCTCCACCCTCCTCTCCGACCTATCACCTTCACCCCCACCTCCATCCACCTATTGCACTCTCAGCTACCTTCTCCCCAGCCCCACCCCCTCCCATTTATCTCTCCACCACGGAAGCCCCCAGCCTCATTCCTGATGAAGGCTTTTGCCTGAAATGTCCATTTTGTTTTCCTGCACCTCAGATGCTGCCTGACCTGCTGTGCTTTTCCAAAGCAAGCAACACTATGCTATCCAAGGATGGATAATGACTTAGCGATGAAGGGTGGCTGCTAGCCGGCATGAAGGGTGGCAGTGCTCCATGCTGTTGTTTCTCAGCGAACAGCAAGCGATCTCTGTAGGACCTCCAAATAAACTGGCAAAGTCTTTTATTGATCTGAAATAAGACTTAGATAAATTATCCCTTTGTCCAAACCAATCGTTATTTTTGCTTGCAGGAAGAGAGAGAGTAGGTAATAATTTCTCTCTCAAGTGATTCAAAAACAGTCTGTTTACAACATAAACATGGGAAAATTTCTCCATGAGTATTCAGAAAAGCAGTGAGTATGAAATTGCAATAATGGGCCTAACTGATTAAAAAATGAATATTAGTGCAAGATTGAGACTGTTTGTTCTTTCCCATGGCTTATGGCCAAAAAGCAGTCTGTTTGTTTAGGCTGCAGCTTTCTGCCCATTAGCCGCCAGCAATACCAAACTCAACCCTCTATGCTTCGTGCTGGCTGCAAAAGCATTTTATTCTTACACCATTTTTCTGCTGAACATATAATGGACAGTTTAAAAGAATGATGAGAGGTCCTAGTTTTAGGATAAAACGTAGCAGATTTAAAACAGATGAAGAGAGCTTCCAGGAACTTCAGCTGAACATACTTTCTGCACACATGCTGGCCCCTGGAATAGGTACAGGTCTCTGTAGTCAGGATCAAAAACCCAGAAGGCTGTGGTTTCTGCCAGGTGCCAGAGTTCAGGGCATCTCATCTGGACTGTAGAGAAATAGAGTGGGAGGGGAAGATCCAGTTATCATGATCCATGTGGGCTTTGATGATGTTAACAAAATGGAAAGAGGTTTTGAGGATATACAAGCAGCTAGGTGCTATGTTTGGAATTCCCTCTCCAATGGCATTGTGGGTCAACCCGCAGCATGTGGACTGCAGCAGTTCAAGGAGGTAAAAACAATGACTGCAGATGCTGGAAACCAGATTCTGGATTAGTGGTGCTGGAAGAGCACAGCAGTTCAGGCAGCATCCAAGTAGCTTCGAAATCGACGTTTCGGGCAAAAGCCCTTCATCAGGAATAAAGGCAGTGAGCCTGAAGCGTGGAGAGATAAGCTAGAGGAGGGTGGGGGTGGGGAGAAAGTAGCATAGAGTACAATGGGTGAGTGGGGGAGGGGATGAAGGTGATAGGTCAGGGAGGAGAGGGAGGAATGGATAGGTGGAAAAGGAGATAGGCAGGTAGGACAAGTCCGGACAAGTCATGGGGACAGTTACTGAGCTGGAAGTTTAGAACTAGGGTGAGGTGGGGGAAGGGGAAATGAGGAAACTGTTGAAGTCCACATTGATGCCCTGGGGTTGAAGTGTTCCAAGGCAGAAGATGAGGCGTTCTTCCTCCAGGCGTCTGGTGGTGAGGGAGCAGTGGTGAAGGAGACCCAGGACCTCCATGTCCTCAGCAGAGTGGGAGGGGGAGTTGAAATGTTGGGCCACGGGGCGCTGTGGCTGATTGGTGCGGGTGTCCCGGAGATGTTCCCGAAAGCGCTCTGCTAGGAGGCGCCCAGTCTCCCCAATGTAGAGGAGACCGCATCGGGAGCAACGGATACAATAAATGATACGGGACAGGCAATAATGTTGGCCAGCCAGTCATTTCCACATTTGATTTATTGCAGTCACATTTAAGTACAGTGAAAAGCTTTGTTTTGTGAGCAATACAGGCTAATCATAGCAAACGAAGGCCTATAGATCATAAGTGCTTATGAAAAAAATTAAGAAGCTGAATCACAAAGTCACAAGCTAATTGACACAGAATCAATAAGTTCAAAGAGGGAAAGACATGGCTCCAATATTGGTGCAGAAGAAATGGTTTCAAAGTCACGGGACATTAGCTAATGTATTGGGGAATGAAAGAGCTATTCCTTTGAGATGGAATCCATTTGAATTGTGCTGGGACCAGGGTCCTGGCAAATTGCATAACCTAAGCTAAGAGGGAGTTTAGATAATGGGGAAGGGTTCAATTGCATGAAACTTTTTTTAAAAATTGGAGTAAAAGGAGGTAGTAGATTTGAGGGGAGAAACTGAGCCCCACACTAGTGTTCTGGTGTTAAACAAAGGTAATTAAATAAGCATGTAGATAGATTTGGCCCTATTGAACTGGATAGAAAGACTAAAAATAGGACAGTTGATGAATGGTGATAGCATTTAAGGAGATGTGCAATTCCTCCCAACTAAATTGTAAGAGGGGAAATAAAGCATACATGGCTAAGCAAGGAAATTAAAAATTGCATTAAAAGCAAAACTAAGGCATATTACATTGCAAAGGTCAGTGGCCATTTGGAAGATTGGGAAACGTTTAAAGGCCACCAGAAGGTTACTAAAGTCATAGAAAGAACAAAGGTAAATTATGAAAGAAATCTAGCGTGAAATAGAAATGGGGATAGCAAACACTTCAAATATATATAAAGGAAGAGAGTAGCTAAATTGAATGTTGGTCCTGAGAGGATGAGGGTAGGTTGTTAATAATCGGAACACAGTTGGAGAAATTAATGTAATATTTTGTCTCAGTATTCATAGTGGAGGACACTTAAACCATCTCAAGTAACAGACAATGCAAAGGTATTAGAAAAGGAAGAACTTAAAGCAATAGCTAAGAAAAGCATACTGTACTGAGCAAACTATTGGGGTTAAAGGCAGACAAGCCCACAAGGGTTGATAGCCTCCATCTTAACGTCTTAAAGGAAGTGGCAGAAGAGATATTGGATGCATTTGCTATAATATTCCAAAATTTCCCACACTGTAGAAAGATTCCCGTGGTTTGAAAGAATGCTAATGTAAAGCCCCTGTTCAGAAAGGGAGGGAGGCATTAAGAAAGTATGGGTCTATAAACCAGTTAGTTTCACATATATCATTGGGAAATTGTTAGAATTCATTATTAAGGAAGTAGTAACCAGGCATTTGGAAAGCCAAAATGCAACCTCTCCAACTCGGGAGTTTTATATAGATGCAGTGGCAGTGCAAGAGGATTGCGCAACCCTTGATGAAGATACAATGTAGTAAGTCCAGGATCCTCAGACTATAAGATGATAAGACATTAACATATAAGAACAGAATTAGGCCATTTGATGTGTTTCTCAAACTCATTCTCCTGCCTTCTACCTGAAGCCTTTGATCCCCTTACCAATCAAGAATCTATCTACCTCTGCCTCAAATACACTCAATGTCTTGGTCTTCACAGCCTTCTGCAGCAATGATTTCCACAGTCACCATTCTCTGGCTGAAAAAAATCTCCTCTTCATCTCAGTTCCTTTGAGTTGTCCCTTCATTCTGAGGCTGTGCCCTCAGTTCCTAGTCTCTCCTAATAGTATATAAGCAGCTAGGAAAAGAGTTAAGTTCTGTGTTTTGTGAACAAGAAGTTCAGCTGAGCATGACTCAGATCAAATAAGAACTTAAAGTTAACAATGGGGTGCTGGAGGCAAGGGTAATGGGTTAACAAGGTAGAAAAGGAGGGCAGGACAGTGACTGTGATCTATATGGACTTCAGGCATGGGTGACTGGTTAGCAAGGTTAGATCTCATGGAATATAGGAAAAACTAGCCATTTGGATATAGAACTGGCTCAAAGGTAGAAGACAGAGGGTGGTGGTGGATAGTTGTTTCTCTGCCTGGAGGCCTGTGACCAGTGGAGTATCACAAGGATCGATGTTGGGTCCATTACTTTTCATAATTTATATAAATAATTTGCTTGCGAGCATATAAGGTATAGTTAGTAAGTTTGCAGATGACATCAAAATTGGAGCTGTAATGAACAGCGAAGAAGTTTACCTCAGATTACAATGGGATCTTGATCAGATGGGCCAATGAGTTGAGGAGTGGCAGATGGAGTTTAATTTAGATCAATGTGAGGCACTGCATTTTGGGAAAGCAAATCTTAGCAGGACTTATACACTTAATGGTAAGGTCCTACGGAGTGTTGCTGAACAAAGGGACCTTGGAGTGCAGGTTCATAGCTCCTTGAAAGTGGAGTTGCAGGTAGTTAGGATAGTAAAGAAGTCGTTTGGTATGCCTTCCTTTATTGGTCAGAGTATTGAGTACAGGAGTTGGGAGGTCATGTTGCAGCTGTATAGGACATTGGTTAGGCCACTGTTGGAATAGTGCATGCAATTCTGGTCTGCTTCCTATCGGAAAGATGTTGTGAAACTTGAAAGGGTTCAGAAAAGATTTACAAGGATGTTGCCAGGGTTGGAGGATCTGAGCTACAGGGAGAGGCTGAACAGGGTCGGCTGTTTTCCCTGGAGCATCAGAGGCTGAGGGGTGACCTTATAGAGGTTTACAAAATTATGAGAGACATGGATAGGATAAATAGGCAAAGTCTTTTCCCTGGGGTGGGGGAGTCCAGAACTAGAGGGCATAGGTTCAGAGTGAGAGGGGAAAGATATAAAAGAGACCTAAGGGGCAACATTTTCATGCAGAGGGTGGTACGTGTATGGAATGAGCTACCAGAGCAAGTGGTGGAGGCTGGTACAATTGCAACATTTAAAAGGCATCTGGACAGCTATATGAATAGGAGGCGTTTGGAGAGATATGGGTCAGGTGCTGGCAGTTGGGACTAGGTTGGGTTGGGATATCTGGTCGGCATGGACGAGTTGGACCGAAGGGTCTGTTTCCATGCTGTACATCTCTATGACTCTATGACTGTATACCTCCTATGTTCACATCCAAATCATTTATACAAAATGATGAAAAATAGTGGACCCAGCATCGATTCTTGGGGCACTCCACTGATCACAGGCCTCCAGTCTGAAAAACAACCCTCCACCACCACCCTCTGTCTTCTACCTTTGAGCCAGTTCTGTATTCAAATTGCTAGTTCTCCCTGTATTTCATGATGTCTCATCTTGCTAACCAGTCTCCCATGAGGAACCTTGTCGAATACCTTACTGAAGGAGGAGAAGGTGAGGACTGCAGATGCTGGGGATCAGAGCTGAAAATGTGTTGCTGGAAAAGCGCAGCAGGTAAGGCAGCATCCAAGCAGCAGGAGAATCGATGTTTCGGGCATGAGCCCTTCTTCAGGAATGAGGAAAGTGTGCCCAGCAGGCGAAGATAAAGTTAGGGAAAAGGGACTTGGGGGAGGGGCATTGGAAATGTGATAGGTGGAAGGAGGTTAAGGTGAGGGTGATAGGCCGGAGTGGGGGTGGGGGCAGAGAGGTCAGGAAGAAGATTGCAGGTTAGGAAGGTGGTGCTGAGTTTGAGGGTTGGGACTGAGACAAGGTTGGGGGAAGGGGAAATGAGGAAACTGGAGAAATCTGAGTTCATTCCTTGTGGTTGGAGGGTTCCTAGGCGGAAGATGAGGTGCTCTTCCTCCAGCCGTCATGTTGCTATGGTCTGGTGATGAAGGAGTCCAAGGACCTGCATGTCCTTGGTGGAGTGGGAGGGGGAGTTGAAGTGTTGAGCCACGGGGCGGTTGGGTTGGTTGGTCCGGGTGTCCTAGAGGTATTCTCTGAAACGTTCTGCAAGTCGGCGGCCTGTCTCCCCAATAAAGAGGAGGCCATATCGGGTACAGCGGATGCAGTAAATGAATGTGTGTGGAGGTGCAAGTGAATTTGTGGTGGATATGGAAGGATCCCTTGGGACCTTGGAGGGAAATAAGGGGGGAGGTGTGGGTGCAGGTTTGCATTTCTTGCGGTTGCAGGGGAGGGTGCCAGGAGTGGAGGTTGGGTTGGTGGGGGATGTGGACCTGACGAGGGAGTCACAGTGGTCTTTTCGGAACGCTGATAAGGGAGGGGAGGGAAATATATCCCTGGTGGTGGGGTCCGTTTGGAGGTGGCGGAAATGATGACGGATGATACGATGTATATGGAGGTTGGTGGGGTGGTAGGTGAGGACCAGTGGGGTTCTGTCCTGGTGGCGATTGGAAATAGAGTAGATATGGTGGAGAGCATCGTCGATCACGTCTGGGGGGAAATTGTGGTCTTTGAAGAAGGAGGCCATCTGGGTTGTACAGTATTGGTACTGGTCCTCCTGGGAGCAGATGCGGCGGAGACGAAGGAATTGGGAATATGGGATGGCGTTTTTACAGGGGGCAGTGTGGGAGGAGGTGTAGTCTAGGTAGCTGTGGGAGTCGGTCAGTTTATAGTAAATGTCCGTGTTGATTCGGTCGCCCGAGATAGAAATGGAGAGGTCTAGGAAGGGGAGGGAGGAGCCTGAGACGGTCCAGGTAAATTTGAGGTCGGGGTGGAAGGTGTTGGTAAAGTGGATGAACTGTTCAACCTTCTCATGGGAGCACGAGGCAGCGCCGATACAGTCATCGATGTAGCGGAGGAAAAGGTGGGGGGTGGTGCCAGTGTAGCTGCGGAAGGTGGACTGTTCCACATATCCTACGAAGAGGATACCTTACTGATGTCCATAGAGATCACGTCTACTGCTCTGCCCTCATGAATCCTCTTTGTTACTTTTTCAAAAACTCAATCAAGTTTGTGAGATATGCTTTCCCATGCACAAAGCCACGTTGACTATTCCTAATCAGTCCTTGCCTTTCCAAATACATGTAAATCCTACCCCTCAGGATTCCCTCCAACAATTTGCCTACCACCAGTTTTAGGGTGTCCCGTCTATAGCTCCCTGGCTTTTCCTTACTGCCTTTCTTAAATAGTAGAACCACGATATCCAACCTCCAGTCTTCCACACCTCACCTGTGACTATCGACGATACAAATATCTCAATAAGGGGCCCAATAATCACTTTCCTCACTTCTCACAGAGTTCTAGGGTATATTGATCATGTCTTAGGGATTTATCTGCTTTTATGCATTTCAAGACATCCAGCACCTTCTTCTGTGTATCATGGACAATTTTCAAGATGTCACCACCTATTTCCCCACATTCTATATCTTCCATGTCCTTCTCCACAGTAAACACTGCAAAATACTCATTAAGTATCTCCCCATCTCCTGTGGCACCACATGTAGGCTGCCTTGCTGATCTTTGAGAGGCTCTATTCACTCCCTAGTTACCCTTTTAAATAGAACATTACAGTGCAGTACAGGCCTTTTGGGCCTCGATATTGCACTGACCTATGGAACCAATCTGAAACCTATCTATCCTACACTATTCCATTTTCATTTATATGTTTATTCAATGACCATTTCAATGCTGTTAAAGTTGGTGAGTCGACTACAGTTGCAGGCAAGGTGTTCCACACCCCTACTACTCCCTAAGTAAAGAAACTACCTCTGATATCTATCCTATATCTATCATTCCTCAATTTAAAGCTATGCAGCCTCATGCTAACCATCACCATCCAAGGAAAAAGGCTCTCGCTGTCCACCCTATCTAACCCTGTGATTATCTTATATGTCTCAATTAAGTTGCTTCTCAACCTTTTGCTCTCTAATGAAAACAGCCTCAAGTCTCTCAGCCTTTTCTCATAAGACCTTCCCTCTTACCAAGCAACATCCTAGTAAATCACCTCTGAGCCCCTTCTAAAGCTTCCACGTCCTTCGTATAATGCAGTGACCAGAACTGTATGCAATACTCTAAGTGCAACTGCATCAGAGTTTTGTACAGCTGCAGCATGGCTTCGTGGCTCCGAAACCCAATCCTGCTACCAACAAAAGCTAACACACTGTATACCTTCTTAACAAATATATCAACCTGGGTGGCAACTCTCAAGGATCTATGTACATGGACACTGAGATCCTGCTCATCTATACTGCCAAGAATCTTTTGTCCTTAATGTATTTATAAGATCCCTTTGGATTCTCCTTTACTCTATTTGCCAAAGCTTTCTCATGTCCCCTTTTTGCCCTCTTGATTTCCCTCTTAAGTATACTCCTACTGCCTTTATAGTCTTCTAAGGATTCTCTTGATCTCTCCTGTCTATACCTGGCATATACCTTCTTTTTCTTAACCAAAATCTCAATACTGGATTCTCGTTATGTTTTGAAGGCTTCTCATTTTCCATCCATCCCTTTACCTGGGAACATCTGTCTCCAATTAACTTTTGAAAGATCTGGCCTAATACCATCAAAAATTGGTCTCCATGATTCTCTGGGCTTGTTGTTCCTACGTTTCACCCCAAATGCTGTACAGGACATTGATTAGGCCACTGTTGGAATATTGCATGCAATTCTAGTTTCCTTCCCATCAGAAAGATGTTGTGAAACTTTAAAGGGTTCAGAAAAGATTTACAAGGATGTTGCCAAGGTTGGAGGGTTTGAGCTATAGGGAGAGGTTGAATAGACCGAGGCTATTTTCCCTGGAGTGTCGGAGACTAAGGGATGACCTTATAGGGGTTTTTAAAATTATGAGGGGCATGATTTTTTTCCCTGGGGTGGGTGAGTCCAGCACTAGAGGGCATAGGTTCAGGGTGAGAGGGGAAAGATATAAAAGAGACCTAAGGGGCAACATTTTCACGCAGAGGGTGGTACGTGTATGGAATGAGCTACCAGAGCAAGTGGTGGAGGCTGGTACAATTGCAATATTTAAAAGGCATCTGGATGGCTATATGAATAGGAGGCGTTTGGAGAGATATGAACTGGGTGCTGGCAGGTGGGTCTAGATTGGGTTGGGATATCTGGTCGGCATGGACGGGTTGGATTGAAGGGTCTGTTTCCATGCTGTACATCTCTATGACTCTATATGGAATGAGCTGCCAGTGGAAGTGGTTGAGATGGGTACATTAACAACATTCAAAAGACATTTGGACAAATAAATAGATAGGAAAGGATTAAAAGGATATGGGCCAAGTGCAGGGAAATGAGGTTTAATGTGGATGGACATTTTGGTCAGTATGAACCAGTTTGGGCCAAAGGGCCCGTCTCCCTGCTATAGAACTCGATGTTGATCAAATGGGCAAACAGTGGACAGATTAAATTTAACATGGAGAAGTGTGAAGCAATTCATAAAGGAATTAGAAATATTCTCATGTTGGCATACTGTGACTGATAGGGCAGCAGAAGGAGCACAACTATTTCCAATCTATTCCAATAACATGGATGTGAGGATTAAGTGTAATGATCCAGATCTTTCAAGGGCAACAATCACCAATACAGAGCTACTTGCTCTCAATTTGTACACAATATCTGAGGGAAGCATTGCTGGGAAGGATGTTGAATCCAGCTTCTGCAGAAATGCAGCGTGACCTTCTATTTGAGATCTTCTTCAGCACACAAGATCGCCAGAGGAGAGAGAAAGCAACACCAGCTGCTGTAATCTGTAAACTCTTCATTCTCTGACCTTTCAAACCCATGATCACTACTATCTAAAAGTATAGGGCAGCAAATACATGGAAACACCACCTTCTCCTTCACTTATCATACTGACTGGGAAAAATTTTACTTTTCATTTAGTGTAACTGGGTCAAATTATTGAACTGCCTTCCTCATGATAGTTTGTCCTTACACCTAATGGTCTGAGGCAGTTCACAAAGGTAACTCACCATGACCTTCTTAAAGGCTATTAGGCATGGGTAATGCATTGGTCCAGTCAACAACACCCACAAAACTGAACAAAAAAAACACAAAGGCTTGGTGATAATTAAATAACTTAGCAGTGTGCCAGTGAATGAAAGTAAATGAGGTAATTGGTAGGTCGGCATGGAGGATAGAGTGAAACGGTAGGTAGGTTGGCAGAGATGTTGAGTGCTATTAGATGGATTGCAACAATGTGGTAGAGTGCATGGTTGTCTGCTTGGAAGGGTGGAAAGGTGCTAGGTAGCAGATGGAAAGGTAGCATATGATAGGGTAGGTAGGTGGTAATTGGGTAGGGTGGAAAGGTGCCTAGTCACAAAGAGATGCAGATCTACAACACAGAGGCTATTCAGCTGATCATTTCTGTATCGGTCAGAAACAGCCATCTAACTATTCCAATCCCATTTTCTTGTACTTGGCCAATAGCCTTATATGCTTTGGCATTGCAGGTATACCGAGTTTTGAAAAGATTTATAGCTCAGGTTGGGGTTTTGGATGTAGGTTTGCTCGCTGAGCTGCAAGGTTCATTTCCAGACGTTTCATTACCCTACTAGGTAACATCTTCAGTGGGCCTCAGGCGAAGCAATGCTGAGAATTCCTGCTTTTTATTTATGTGTTTGGGTTTCTTTGGGTTGGTGATGTCATTTCCAGTGGTGATGTTCTTTCCTGTGGTGAAGTCACTTCCTGTTCTTTTTCTCAGGGGGTGGTAGATGAGGTCTAACTCGATGTGTTTGTTGATAGAGTTACAGTTGGAATGCCATGCTTCTAGGAATTCTCGTGCGTGTCTTTGTTTGGCTTGTCCTAGATGGAAGTGGTGTCCTTCCTCATCCATATGTGAGGATACTAGTGAGAGAGAGTCATGTCTTTTTGTGGCTAGTTGGTGTTCATGTATCCTGCTGGCTAGTTTTCTGCTTGTTTGTCCAATGTAGTGTTTGTTACAGTCCTTGCACAGTATTTTGTAAAGACAAAATACAGACAACGAGTGGAGCTGGGACAGTCAGTGAGCCTGGAGGTGTGCAGGGACAGCCAGCAGGCCCTGAGAGGACCCAGCAATGTGAGGATGGCCAGTGGACCTATGCTCAAGGTCCAAGCAGAGCAGGGATGGTTGTTCGACTGGGGACCTGTGGGGGAGGTCAGCAACTTGCAAGCCTGGGCAGAGTATGTGTGGATGCCTCTTGTGCTGATCTACTGAAAGAGTATAATGCTTGTCTTTTTTTAACTTTATTCTCATTTTTCTAATTTGTACTATGAACAACTGTAAATAATGTAACTTTATTTTCCTTTTTCCTTTTATTTCTGTATTTACAATTTGTACCTAGGTACTTTGTAGGTAAGATGGTGCCATATGGGTCAACATTGTAAAATTTTCACTGTACTCCTGTACTTTTGTTCTTGAGTACACACGACAATAAAGGATATTCTAAATTCTAAAATCTGGGTGAAAACATTTCTCCTTAAATCCGCTCTAAACATTCTACCTCTCACTGTAAATCTTTGACCCTGGTTGTTCATCCCTCCATCAGGGAAAAGTTTCTTCCTGTCTACCTGATTAATGCCCTTCATTATTTTACACATCTCAGTCATCTCAATCTTCTCTGCTCCAAGGAAAACAACCCCAGTCTGTCTAATTTCTCCATACAACAAATACTCTCCACCACAGATAACATCTTGGTAAATCTCTTCAGCACTCTCTCCACTGCAATTAAACTTCCATAAGGTGAATTCCAGAACTGAACACAATGCTTTAGTTGAGGCCTTACCAAGATTTAAATAGTTCCAGCATAACCTCCCTGCTCTAAAAGTCTATGCTCAGCTAATAAAGGCAAAGTTACTATGTTTCTTCTTAACCACTTTATACACCTGTCCTGGTATGCTAAGGGACCATTGTGCACACAAGCCAAGTTCCCTCTGATTCTCAGGTTTCTAGCTTCCTACCATTGGTCATGTATTGCATTGGCTTGTTTGTTCTGCCCAAGTGCATCACCTCACATTATCTTAATTGAATTCCATTTGCTCATCAGCTGCTCAGCTCATCTGACCAGCCAACCTATATCCTCCTGTAATCTAAAGCTATCCTCCTCACTATTTACCACCTCTCTAATTTTTATCTCACTTTTACTGATACATCCGGTCTCCAACTATCAGGATGTCGGATGAACTGAACAAATATTTCAAAAGTTGCTGATCACACAGAAAAGTGGTAACAAGACTGGGTGAGAATTTGTAAAAATTCAGATGTGGGATGTGGGTGTCACTGGCCGGTCAACATTAATTGTGCATCCCGAGTTGCTCCTTGAGAAGGTGGGGATGAGCTGCCTTCTTGAACTGCTGCAGTTCCTGTGCTGCAGGTAGACCCATGATGCTCTAAGGGAGGGAATTCTCGTTTTTTGATCTCGGAACGCTGAAGGAACACTAATATATTTCCAAGTCAGGAAAGGGCTAAGGGGGATTTTGCAAGTGGAGATGATCCCATTTATCTGTTGCTCTTGTCCTTTGAGATAGAAGTGGTTGTCAATTTGGAAGATGTTGTCTCAGGACCTTTGGTGAGTTTCTGCAGTGCATCTTGCAGATAGTACTCACCCATTGCTACGGAGCGTGAGTGATGGAGAGAGTGGAACATTGTGGATGTGGTGTCAATCAAGTGGGCAACTTTGTCTTGAATGGTGTCACGTTTCTTCAGGTTTGTTGGAGCTGCAACCATCCAGGAAAGTGAGGAGTATTCTAACATATGCCTGACTTGTGCCTTGTGAATGTTGGACAGGATTTGGGGAGTCAGGAGGTAAGTTACTCACTACAAGATATCTAGCCTCTGACCTTCTTTCATGGCCACTGTATTTATATGGTTTGTCAGTTCAGTTTCTGGTCAATGATAACCTGCAGGATGTTGACAGTGGAGGATTCAGTGATGGTAACACTATTGAATGTCAAGGGGTAGTAGTTAGATTATCTCTTATTGGAGACAGTCATTGCCACTTGACAGCCCAAGTCCGGATATTGTCCAGGTCTTGTTACATTTGAACACACACTGCTTCAGTTTCTGAGGAGTCATAATAGTTGCTGAACATTGTGTAATCATTGGTGTGACAATGCTGTGGTTTTGTGAGATGTGTTTCATCCTGGTTTCTTTTAGAGAGAGATTGGGGAACAAATGTTGTGAAGTCTATGAGAAAATAAACAACTTGTGAGGCCTTAGGTTTTTTAAAAAAAAATTGGAACATTACAAACGGCCTGAGTGCATGTGGTCAAGCTCTCACAGATTAAAGATTTTTAGTTAGCTTTCAGCAGTTATTCTTGTGGACTTGAAGAAGTGGAAGCTATTTTTCCCACTCTTAATTACAGCCAGAAGCTGGGGGTACTGTTCCTGGGCTGATGGATTGCATGTGAGATGAAATCTGGTTTCTGAATTTGCCTTTTTGTTTATGGGATGTTAAATAGTAATTATTAATACTACTTAGATACTGTATCTATTGTTCTGTTAAATTTTCTAATAGAATTAAGTTATTCTAAGTTCTTCTTTCTTTTGTTGTGTTTTAACTATCATGTTTGAATAAATTGTGTTTTGCTTAATGTCATGTAGTTTGACTGGTTAAATTGCATTTGGAACACAGCACTTTACATTTGCCTTTAAAATAAGAAAAGGTTAGGGTCCAGGCTATCTCCTTAAAATATTTTGTGGGTGTCTGGTCTGGTTCATAATATCAATGAACATTCCCACTTCTGAAATTATACTGGAGGGAAGGTTGGGCCGAGGACACTACCTGAGGAACTCCTGCAGAGGTTTCCTGGATCTGGGTTAACTGATCTCAAATACCAAAACTATCTTCCTCTGTGCCTGATATAACTCTAGCCAATGGTGTTTGCCCTCTGATTCTCTTTGATCCCAGCTTGGCCAGGGCTCCCTGATGTCACACTCAGTCAAATCCGGCCTGGATGTCAAGAGCTGTCATTCCCACCTCACTTCTAGAATTCAGCTGTTTTGTCCATGTTTTGACAAAGGTTGTAATAATGTTAGGAGTTAAGTGGCCCTAGTAGAACCCAAACTGAGTGTCACAGAGCAGGTTGTTGCTAAGTAGGGGCTGTTTGATAGCACTGTTGATGACACACCTTCCATCTCTTTACTAATGATTGAGAGGAGATAGATAGGGTGGAAATTGGCAGGATTGGATTTGTTCTGCTTTTTATGTACAGGACATATCTGGGCAATTTTCCACGATTTTTGAGATTAGATTCCCCACGGTGTGGAAACAGGCCCTTCGGCCCAACAAGTCCCCACTGACCCGCCGAGGAGTAACCCACCCAGACCCATTTCCCTCTGACTAATGCACCTAATACTATGGGCAATTTAGCATGGCCAATTCACCTGATCGGGTACATCTTTGGATTGTGGGAGGAAACCCAGGCAGACACAGGCAGAATGTGCAAACTCCACACGCTGTCAGATAGATGTCAGAGTTGTAGCAGTACTGGAGCAGCTTGGCTAGGGGTGTGGCAAGTTCTGGAGCACAAGTCTTCAGTGCAAAGCTTACTAAGATGTGGTTGGGGTCCACAGCTTTTGCGGCTCCCAGTGCCTCTAACCATTTTTGATATAATGTGGAATGTGGATTAGTGGTGCTGGAAGAGCACAGCAGTTCAGGCAGCATCCAATGAGCTTCGAAATCGACGTTTCGGGCAAAAGCCCTTCATCAGAAATAAAGCTTTATTCCTGATTAAGGGCTTTTGCCCAAAACGTCGATTTCGAAGCTCCTTGGATGCTGCCTGAACTGCTGTGTTCTTCCAGCACCACTAATCCAGAATCTGGTTTCCAGCATCTGCAGTCATTGTTTTTACCTAATGTGGAATGTGTCAAATTGGCTGAAGTCTGGCATTTGCGAAAAGTCCAAGTTGGATCATCCACTCAGCACTGCTGACTGAAGACTGCTGAAAATGTTTCAGCCTTAACTATTTCACTGATGTGTGAGCCCTTCGTAACTAGATGTGACAGGACTAGATATTAGATCTGATCTGTTGGATGTATGAATGCTTAGCTCTGTCTATCATTTGCTGCTTCAATTGTTTGGCACATAAGTTTTCCTGTTTGGCACCTCATTTTTCGATGTCTGGTGCTGCACCTGTCATGCCCCCCTTTACTTTCCACTGAACCAGGGTTGATCTCCTGGCTTGATGATAATGGTTGCGTGGGGAATAAGCTGGGCCATAAAGTTGCAGAATGTGTTAAGAGTTCAATTCTGATGCTGTTGATGACCCACAGCGTCTCATGGACACCAAGTCTTGAATTGCTGGATCTGTTGGAGGTCTGTCTCATTTATTACAATGATCGTATCACTCAACATGATAGAGGGTATTCTCAGACTGAAGGCAGGACTTCATCTCCACAAGGATTGAATGCTGGTCACTCTTATCGATACTGTCATTGTCAGATTCATCAGCAGTCGGCAGATTGGTAAGGATGAAATCAAGGAACAGGAGAATCGATGTTTCTTCAGGCTGATGCCTGAAACGTCGATTCTCCTGTTCCTTGGATGCTGCCTGACCTGCTGCGCTTTTCCAGCAACACATTTTCAGCTCTGATCTCCAACGTCTGCAGTCCTCACTTTCTCCCCAAGGATGAAATCAAGTATGCTTTATCCTCTTATTGGTTTCCTCACCACCTGCTGCCGTTCCAGTCGAGCAGCTATGTCCTTAAGAACCCGACCAACTTGATTAGTTGTGCTGCTGCTGAGCCACTCTTGGTGGCGGACATTGAAATTCCCCACTCAGTATATTTTTGTCCTTTGGCACCCTCAGCCCTTCTTCCAAGTGTTGTTCAACATGGAAAAGTAATAATTTATCAACCAAGAGAGGACAGCCTTTGATTTCCCTGCCTATGTTTAACCTGAAGCCATGAGACTTCATGGGGTGCACAGTCAATGTTGAAGACTCGCAGGGTAAATCCCTCTCATATGTATACTATCTGTTCCAGATTTGTGAAATAACATCTCCAGTCTGATTAGATTAGATTAGATTCCCTACAGTGTAGAAACAGGCCCTTCGGCCCAACAAGTCCACACTGACCCTCCGAAGAGTAACCCACCCAGACCCATTTCCCTCTGACGAATGCACCTAACACTATGGACAATTTAGTATGGACAATTCACCTGACCTGCACATCTTTGGATTGTGGGAGGAAACCGGAGCACCCGGAGGAAACCAGACACGGGGAGAATGTGCAAACTACACACAGTCGACCGAGGCTGGAATCGAACCTTGGACCCTGGTGCTGTGAGGTAGCAGTGCTAACAGAAAATAACTAAAAAGAATAGAGTGGAGTGATGGGTGTCTTGACGGGATGCTGATTGCTGGTGTAACGCTGAGATGCATTATGATGATGTAATGTTGGCGTGTAGAGTGAGGGGTGAAATGGACAGATGTTGTGCGGATGTGAAATCCTGGATGTGGCGTAGTGGTGGAATACGCCTGCGCAGTAATGGGATGACTTAATGTATCAATGGCGGGCAATAATCCCAGAATGCCCTGCATCGCTAAAACCTCTCTATCTGGGCGGAGGCTTTCCGCAGAGGGACAAAGGCGGTGGCAGGAGCAGCGACGGAGAAGGTGAGATCGGGCCGGTAGCTGAGGTTTCCAGTGAAAAGGCATGGGGTTTCTATCAGGCCGCGGCTCTGAATCCGACGTTACACTCACTGAGGGAGGCTGAGACTTTGTTTTGGCGTCCCTTTCAGACATGGAGAAGTCGGCTGTGTAAAAGTGGAGTCCGAGGGTTCGGCCAGGCCTTCGGGAGATCGACACAGAACAGCTGGACCTGGGACCAGTTACCCCAGAGTGGGGTATCTGCCTCAGAGTGGGCAATGTGAGAAGGAGTTTCTCCATACTGGGGTACCTGAGGGTCACTTACCCCAGTGGGGTATCTGAAGGATACCCCAGAGTGAGATATCTGGGGGAGATTTACCCCAGAGTGAGATATCTGAAGGAGATTTACCCCAGAGTGAGATATCTGAAG
Source organism: Chiloscyllium punctatum (assembly GCF_047496795.1). Taxonomy (NCBI): domain Eukaryota; kingdom Metazoa; phylum Chordata; class Chondrichthyes; order Orectolobiformes; family Hemiscylliidae; genus Chiloscyllium; species Chiloscyllium punctatum. The sequence goes on along the minus strand of NC_092756.1, from coordinate 67,684,048 downwards.
GAGATTTACCCCAGAGTGAGATATCGGGGGGAGATTTACCCCAGAGTGAGATATCCGGGGGAGATTTACCCCAGAGTGAGATATCGGGGGGAGATTTACCCCAGAGTGAGATATCGGGGGGAGATTTACCCCAGAGTGAGATATCGGGGGGAGATTTACCCCAGAGTGAGATATCTGGAGATTTACCCCAGAGTGGGATATCGGGGGGAGATTTACCCCAGAGTGGGATATCGGGGGGAGATTTACCCCAGAGTGGGATATCGGGGGGAGATTTACCCCAGAGTGGGATATCGGGGGGAGATTTGCCCCAGAGTGGGATATCGGGGGGAGATTTGCCCCAGAGTGGGATATCGGGGGGAGATTTGCCCCAGAGTGGGATATCGGGGGGAGATTTGCCCCAGAGTGGGATATCGGGGGGAGATTTACCCCAGAGTGGGATATCGGGGGGAGATTTACCCCAGAGTGGGATATCGGGGGGAGATTTACCCCAGAGTGGGATATCGGGGGGAGATTTACCCCAGAGTGGGATATCGGGGGGAGATTTACCCCAGAGTGGGATATCGGGGGGAGATTTACCCCAGAGTGGGATATCGGGGGGAGATTTGCCCCAGAGTGGGATATCGGGGGGAGATTTGCCCCAGAGTGGGATATCGGGGGGAGATTTGCCCCAGAGTGGGATATCGGGGGGAGATTTGCCCCAGAGTGGGATATCGGGGGGAGATTTGCCCCAGAGTGAGATATCGGGGGGAGATTTGCCCCAGAGTGAGATATCGGGGGGAGATTTGCCCCAGAGTGAGATATCTGGAGATTTGCCCCAGAGTGAGATATCTGGGGGAGATTTACCCCAGAGTGAGATATCTGAGGGAGATTTGCCCCAGAGTGAGATATCTGGAGATTTATCCCAGAGTGGGATATCGGGGGGAGATTTGCCCCAGAGTGAGATATCGGGGGGAGATTTGCCCCAGAGTGAGATATCGGGGGGAGATTTGCCCCAGAGTGAGATATCTGGAGATTTGCCCCAGAGTGAGATATCTGGGGGAGATTTACCCCAGAGTGAGATATCTGAGGGAGATTTGCCCCAGAGTGAGATATCTGGAGATTTACCCCAGAGTGAGATATCTGGGGGAGATTTACCCCAGAGTGAGATATCGGGGGGAGATTTGCCCCAGAGTGAGATATCGGGGGGAGATTTGGCCCAGAGTGAGATATCTGGAGATTTACCCCAGAGTGAGATATCTGGGGGAGATTTACCCCAGAGTGAGATATCGGGGGGAGATTTACCCCAGAGTGAGATATCGGGGGGAGATTTACCTCTTCTTGCTTCTATCTTATATGACTATGTGAAGTGACTAGATCCCTTTGTCTGTCAACATCATATATAAATATCATATATAAATCATCATATATATATATATATATATATATATAAGTAAATATGATGTCGCACTGACTTTGATGGTATTCTAGAAATTTGATTCATGTCGTCTATGATTGCAGTTAATTTTAAATGTAACTTGTAACACAACATTAGTCAATTCTTTTCAGTAATTGTGCCGAGTAGTGATTTACTTATTATCACTTTTTTTTTGCTCTCTCAGTGCCTTTTCACTGGCTCTCACGTTATCAAATAGGTCATTCTTTTTGAACATCCTGGTGAAGTGGAGATGAATGTGCAGACATGCGACGTTTCCCCGCTGGGAGAATGTGGATCACCTTCACAGGGTCAGGCTCCTTCAGACCCCCAGAAACAAAACCGGTACCGGTGTTCAGTGTGTGGAAAGGGTTTTACTTACCCATCGCATTTGGAGGTGCATTTCCGAGTTCATACTGGGGAGAGGCCATTTGAATGTCCTGTGTGTCAGAAGGGATTTTTCAAAGTTACTTACCTAACACGACACCAGCGCATTCATACAGGCGATAAGCCGTTTCAATGCAGTTTGTGTGACAAGCGATTTTATCGGTCCTTTGAAGTAACAAGGCATCAGCGGACACACGGTGGAGAGAAACCATTTGAATGTCATGTGTGTAAAAGGCGATTTTATACATCTGGTAACATGGTACAGCATTTGCGAGTTCACACTGGAGAGAAACCCTTTCAGTGTACTCTGTGTAAAATGCGATTCTCCAGATCCAGCAACTTGATTGAGCATCTGCGCACGCACACCACTGAGAAACCCTTTGAATGTGCCTTGTGCAAAAAATTGTTTCGAAACTCTGGTGGACTTGCAAAACACCAGTATTTGCATAGTGGCTTGAAACCATTTCAGTGTCAGGTATGTGGAAAGGGCTTTGTGCAACAGACTCATTTGATCAAGCATCAAAGTTCTCATAATCAAGAAAAGATCTGAAACCAATGGCACACGGAAAGGAAATGCATAGTTAACACAAATTGTATATTAATATTCATTGACATACAAAAAAAAGGCTGACTGACCTGAATGAAGTTGGAAAGACACAGGCATTGAAATGCATGTGCATATACAGATGAACACATAAATTGGATAAAGACTAATGCACTTATAGCACGCATTGATACTGTCACAAAGACATACACAGCATTAAAAATTATGGGGAAGGTTTGGACTTGGAATTTGATTTGACTGGGAGGTACAATCGGGAATATTGCAGAATGTAGAGAAGGCCATTCTGCTGTTTGTGTGCCAGGTCTTTGGTAGTTCCATCCAATCAGTCTCTGCACATTGTTAGCCAGACCTTTCCCCCATTATTTTATGCTTCTTTGAGAAGGACAATCTCGTTAATATTTTTGATTTGCATTTTAGGATTTTAAAGCTATGCAGTTTAACCTTACGAGTCGATATGGGGATTATATCAATGATATGTGCGTGTTGCAGCTGAAGCTAGCATTTATTTTTCATCCTAGTTGCCTTGAAGGTGGTGGTGGACCCACCATCTTTCAGTCCTAGTTCTGTTTTCATAAGTTTTATTAGACCACTTCAGAGGAGAATTGAAGTTCAGTCATATTTCTGAAGTCATTTGGGCTATATTGGAAATTATAGTTATGAACCTGGCTGATATTTTTGCATCATCGTTAGCCACGGATGAGGTCCTGGAAGACTGGAGGGTAGCAAATGGTGCCATTATTTAAGAAGGGTTGCAAAGAAAATCCTGGGAACTATAGACCAGTAAGCATATCATCTGTGTGGGTAAGTTACTCGAAGATTCTGAGGGATAAGGTATACATGCATTTGTTAGATTAGGAGTAGTCAGCATGGCTTTGTAAGTAGGAGATTATGTCTCTCAAATGTGTTAGAGTTCTTTGATGAAGTAACCAGGAAGGTTGCCGAAGGCTGGGCGGTAGGGGTAGTCTATATGGAGTCAAAAAGTGTGGCGCAGGAAAAACGCAGCAGGTCAGGAAACATCCGAAGAGCAAGATAGTCAACATTTCAGGCATAAGCCCTTCATCAGGAATGTCCTGCTCCTGGGATGCTGCCTGACCTGCTGTGCTTTTCCAGTGCCACACTTTTTGACTGTGACTCTCCAGCGTCTGCAGTCCTCACTTTCTGCTGGTAGACTGTATAGATTTCAATAATTCTGGATTAGTGGTGCTGGAAGAGCACAGCAGTTCAGGCAGCATCCAAATAGCTTCGAAATCGACGTTTCGGGCAAAAGCCCTTCATCAGGATTTCAATAAGGCCTTTGATAAGTTCTACGTGGTATGCTGCTCTGGAAGGTGAGATCATAGGGAATCTGTGGCGAGCTGGCAAATTGAACACCAGCTTGGCTTAATGGTAAGAAGTAGTAGTGGAAGGATGCTTGTAGGACTGCAGGCCTGTGAAGAGGGGTTGGTGCTGAACCCATTATTATCTTTTATCAATATTCATGGTTTGGATGAGAATGTACAAGGCACGATTAGTAAGTTTGCTGATGACACTAAAATAAGCAGTGTTGTGGGCAGTGAGGAAGGTTATCAGAAATTGCAGCAGGACCTTGATCAGCTGGGGAAGTGGGCAGTGAAATGGCAAATGGAGTTTAATGTAGGTCAGTTAAAAATCACACAACACCAGGTTATAGTCCAACAGGTTTAATTAGAAGCACACTAGCTTTCGGAGCGACGCTCCTTCACAATCACCTGATGAAGGAGCGTCGCTCCGAAAGCTAGGGTGCTTCCAATTAAACCTGTTGGACTATAACCTGGTGTTGTGTGATTTTTGACTTTGTACATCCCAGTCCAACACCGGCATCTCTGAATCATAATGTAGGTAAGTGTGAGGTCTTGCATTTTTGAAAGTCAAATCAAAGTAGGAGTTTCATGGTGAACTGTAGGGCCTTAAGGAATGTAGTGAAACAGATGGATTGTGGAGTTGAGGTTCACAGTTCTCTGAAATGGGGGTCACAGGTAGACAGGGTGAAGAAGGCTTTTGGCACATTGACCTTCATCAGTCAGGGTATTGAGTGTAGAAGTTGGGAAGATGTGTTGCAGTTATACAGGACAATGGTGAGGTTGCATTTGGAGTATTGTATTTAGTTTTGGTCACCTTGCTATAGGAAGGATGTTATTAAACAGGGAAGAGTGCAGAAGAGATTTACATGGATGTTGCCTGGACTCGATTGTCTCAGTTATAGGGAGAGGTTGGACAAGCTAGGACTTTTTTTCTTTAGAGCTAAGGAGACTGAGGGGGGATGTTGTAGAAGATTGTGAGAGGCATGGAGAGGGTAAGTGCACTCAGTCGACTTCCTAAGATTGGGGAATTGACAACTGGGCATCAGTTGAAGTTTAGAGGGGAAAGAAGAATAGGGAACCTGAGAGGCAACTTTTTACACAGAGGCTGGTATGCAGATGAAATGAGCTTCCAGTGGAAGTGTTTGAGGCAGGTATATTTAAAAGGTATTTGGACAAACACATGGATAGGAAAGATTTAGAAGGATATGGACCAAGTGCAGGGAAATGGGGTTAGCATGAATGGATATTTTGGTCAGCATGAAAAAGTTTAGGCCAAAGGGCCTGTCTCCCTGCTGTAGGACTCCAACCAGCTGGCTTTTATAAATGACAGTCCAGTAGCTTAATGCTCTCAATTATTGATGCCGATTTGCAATGAAGGTGCTAAAGCACAGTTAATGTTACTGTGACCTCTGCGTCAAAAAGGTTATGCAATCGATTTCTATTCCAGACCAGATAGTCCTTACAAAAGAATGAAGGAATGTCATAGAGGTGTACAGCATGGAGACAGACCCTTCAGTCCAATTTGTCCATGCTTCCCAAATATCCTAACCTAATCTAGTCTCATTTGCCAGCACCCGGCCCATATCCCTCCAAACCCTTCCTATTCATATACCCATCTAGATGCCTTTTAAATATTGCAATTGTACCAGCCTCCACCACTTCCTCTGGCAGCTCATTCCATACACGTACCACTCTCTACATGAAAAAGTTGCCCCTTAAGTCCCTTTTGTATCTTTTCCCTCTCATCCTAAACCTATGCCCTCTAGTTCTGGACTCCCCACCCCAGGGAGTATACTTTGTCTGTTTTTCCTATCCATGTCCCTCATGATTTTATAAACCTCTATAAGGTCACCTCAGCCTCCGACGCTTCAGGGAAAACAGCCCCAGCCTGTTCTACCTCTCCCTATAGCTCAAACCCTCCAACCCTGTCAATATCCTTGTAAATCTTTACTGAACCCTTTCAAGTTTCACAACATCCTTCCGATAGGAAGGAGACCTGAATTGCACACATTATTCCAACAGTGGCCTAGCCAATGTCCTGTACAGCTGCAACATGACCTCCCGACTCAACATCCTGTACAGCTGCAACATGACCTAACTCCTGTACTCAATATGCTGACCAATAAAGGAAAGCATACCAAACGTCGTCTTCACTATACTTTCAACCTGCGACTCTACTTTCAAGGAGTTATGAACCTGCACTCTATGGTGTCTTTGTTCAGCAACACTCCGTAGGACCTTTCCATTAAGTGTACAAGTCCTGCTAAGATTTGTTTTTCTAAAATGCAGCACCTCCCATTTATCTCAATTAAACTAAATATACCTCCTATGTTCACATCCAAATCATTTATATAAATGACGAAAAGTAGTTGATCCAGCACTGATCCTTGTGGCACTCTCCGAGTCACAGGCTACCAGTCTGAAAAGCAACCCTCCACCTGCACCCTCTGTCTTCTGCCTTCGAGCCAGTTCTGTGTCCAGATGGCTAGCTCTCTTTGTATTCCATGCAATGTAACCTTGCTAACCAGTCTCCCAAGGGAAACCTTGTCGAACATCTCACTGAAGCCCTTATAGATCACTTTATTGGGATTGTATTATAGACCCCCTAATAGTCAGTGAGAAATTAAGAAACAAATTTGTAAGGAGATCTCAGTTATCTGTAAGAATAACAGGGCGGTTATGGTAAGGGATTTTAACTTTCCAAACGTAGACTGGGACTGCCATAGTGTTAAGGGTTTAGATGGAGAGGATTTTTTTTTTTTGAGTGTGTACAAGAAAATTTTCTGATTCAGTATGTGGATGTACCTACTAGAGAAGGTGCAAAACTTGACCTACTGTTGGGAAATAAGGCAGGGCAGGTGCCTGAGGTGTCAGTGGGCGAGCACTTTGGGGCCAGCGACCATAATTCTATTAGTTTAAAATAGTGATGGAAAAGGATAGACGAGATCTAAAAGTTGATGTTCTAAATTGGAGAAAGGCCAGTTTTGACAGTATTAGGCAAGAACTTTCAAAAGCTGATTGGGGGCAGATGTTTGCAGGTAAAGGGACGGCTGGAAAATGGGAAGCCTTCAGAAATGAGAAAATGAGTCCATAATTGTGGTAAATTGGGGTAAAAGGAAAGGCTGGTAGGTGTAGGGAATGTTGGATGATGAGAGAAATTGAGGGTTTGGTTAAGAAAAAGAAGGAAGCCTCTGTTGCAGGATAACCCATATGCCTGCTTGGATGAATGACTTTATTTGAAAAAGTGGCTTGCAGGGGAATAATCTCGCATAAACATTGACCAAGACACCAACTGGTCATTATTAATAAACCAGATTAACTGTTTGTGGTTGCTTTCTCAACCTAATTTGGCTGTCCGTTCCCTCGATTACAGTTTTTCAAAAACACTTAATTAGTTTTGAATTTGTTTTGAATATTCTGAACTCATAAAAGGCGAACTTCCAGACTGAAGTGGGATTTAAATTCTCAGATTGCAGATGTGAGATTTGAACTCGAAATGTCCTGGATTGCTAGTCCAGGAACACGACTACATCACATTTACCTTAATCAACTGTACGGTTATGTCATCAACAGGAAATGTGTTTTGTTTGTTTCTATCCATCTGTCACAATTCAGCACAAGACAAATTTCTTAAGTTTTCCTTTGTTAAATAAAACTTTAATCAGAAAGGCAAACTTTGACGATAAACAAATTTCAACAGTGCTGCATATTGACTATAACTTTTGACAAATATTATTAACCAAAGCAGACAACAGAAAGAACAACCAAACATTTGTCTTTAGTTATTAAAAATCAGAGACTTAATTTTTATTTAATTGTAATTAAACTTTGTAAGCTGCATGTTCACCTGAATCACCAGGAACACTATACAAAGTATCTAACATAAGTTGCTTTCTGCGTGTACTCTAAAATACATTAGTTATATATATATTAATCTGTATTACTATTTTTAAACCTGTATGAAGAAAAGAAAGTTGTCATGTGGAATGTGCCTCCCTCCCTGAAATGATGTGATTGGTCTTTGGGGGGGGGGGGGGGTTGTGCTTTACATGCACTTTCTCTCACCTTTCTGCATCCAACTCCATCTTTCACAAAACATATCTTTCTATTTCTTTGTATGTTTAGTTAGATTTCTCTTAAATGCATTATGTAATTCTACTCAATTATTCCTTTTAGTAGCAAATTTCACATTCTAACCATATTCTGGTTAAAGAAGTTTTTCCTGCGTTTTATATTGGATTTATTAGTGACTATCTTGTTATTATGATTGAATAAAAGCAAAGTACTGAAAAAAAGTGGGTTTGGATTCCAAACATTAACACTGTTTCTCTCCCCACAGATATTGCCAAAGCTGCAGAGTTTTTCCAACATTTTCTGTTTGTTATTATTATTATTGGAGACATTTCCTCCACAATTACACTGTTAAACCTTTTCATAATCCTGAAGATCTGACTGTCCTCACCCCTAAATCTATTTCTGATAGAACGCTAGTCTGACCAATCTTTTCTAATACTGTCTCAGACCTGATATCATCTCAGTTCTGATATCATGCTGATAAATATTTTTTGGCATCCTTCTGTAGCTTAGATTTTACTGGTGATGGTTCTTTGAACAAGATAACCTTTAGTCCTATTCTCCTCTGCTTTCTGTTGACCTGCAATGTTTTGTAGTTAGTACTGCTGCCTCACAGCACCAGAGCTCTAAGTTCAGTTCCTGCCCTGGATGGGTGACTGTTTGCATATTCTCCCCATATCTGCGTGGGTTTCCTCCAGGTGCTCCGGTTTCCTCCCACAGTCCAAAGATGTGCAGGTTAGGTGGTTTGGCTATACTAAATTACCCATAGTGTCCAGCGATGTGCGGGCTACAATTAGCCATGAGAACTGCAAGGTTACAGGGATTGGGTGGGATGCTGTTTGGAGGGTTAGTGTGGACTTTGTGGGTTGGATGGCCTATTTCTGCACTGGGGATTCTGTGATCTTATATACAGAGGAACCCCAATTATCCAAATATCAATTATCTGAAATCGGATTATCCACAGGGGATCTCAAGGTGTTCATAGAAATATTATGTCAAAGCTGTTTCAGCCCTGATCGCGTCATTTGTTTACAGGTGCAATGATTAAAAACGAACTCTGCTCACTGAAATGCTGCTGTGGACAGTCCAGGCACTGTCTCTAAATGACTGACTTCTCGCCCTCCTTCTCTCCCCCAATACTTTCCCTGGAGTTCTACACAGGGCTGAACCTTAAATGCCCCTTCTCCAGATAGTCTCTCCATATTGTCCTGTTCAGGGCAGACGTAGAACCTGTCAAAACATTGCAGTAAAAAGGTGTGTGTGTGTGTGTGTGCGTGTTTTTGTGCGGGTGGAGTGTTGGGGGCTCAGCTGGAGTATGGGGCATGGACGGTGAATGGGGGTGGGGTGGGATGGGAGCGGAGTGGACAGTGTTGAGGGTGGGGTTTGGGGGTGGGCTGGAGGGTGGGGTTTGGGGGTGGGCTGGAGGGTGGGGTGGGGGTGGTTGGGGTTTGGGGCTGGGCGGGGTTGGAAGTGGACAGTGGTTGGGGGCAGAGTTGAGGGCGGGCAGGAGGTGGGGTGGGCAGTAGGCCGGGACTCTCACGCGGTGTGCTGCTGCCCTAGTGTCCTGAACGGGAAGCAGACTTGACAGAAAACTCAGAGCTCCAGAGGAAATCAATTAACCGAATAATCAATTGTCCGAATGAAATAGTGCCAGCCCATCTCGTTTGGATAATCAAGGTTCCTCTGTAATCAACTCTTTTTTTGGAAGCTTGTATTGAATCTGCTTCTCCACAGTGCATTTGTAACAACATTCTACTTAATGGCTTTTTGCCATCTCATCTCAGGTTTTGCCAATGATCTTAAATGTGTGCCCTCTCATTGTGAAGCTATCTGTGGTGGGAAACAGTTTCTCCTTACTCACTCTATCAAAACCCTCCAAAAACCGAAAGCGAGACTTATGCATCATACTTACATGTATAACCAAACCATGATTGTATGCAAGTTTAGCATCCCTTCTACAAAGAACAGTACAGTGCAGGACAGGAGCAGACTCTTTAGTTCGAAAACCTGAAATACTGAATAAAGGATCAGTACTGGGACCTCTGTTGTTTGGAATATATACATGATTTGGATGAAACTGTGAGTGGTCTGATGAGTAATTTTGCAGAAAACATGGAAATTAGTGGGGTTGTAGATGGTGAAGGTTGTCAAGGATACAGCAGAATATAGATCATTTGGAAAGTTGAGTGGAGAAATGGCTGATAGAGTTTAGTCTGCACCAGTGTGAGATGCATTTTGAAAGGTCGAATTCAAGAGGACTGTACTGAAAATGGCAAGACCCCTGAGAGTATTAACATAGAAAGGGATCTTGTGATGCAAGTCCATAGCTCCCTGAAAGTGGCAAGACCATTGGATAAGGTGGTAAAAAGGGTGTATGGCATGCTTTCTTTTATTCTTTGGGAATCGAGTATACAAGTTGGTAAGTCTTGTTACAGCTGTATACAATTTTAGTTTAGCCACATTTTGGAGTATTGTGTGTAGTTCTGGTCACCGCACACTTGGAATGATGTGGAAGCTTTGGAGAGAGTGCAAAAGAAGTTTAACAAGATATTGCCTAGATTGGCGTGTATTAGCTATAAAGAGAATTTGGATAAATATGGTTTGTTTCCATTAGCGTGTCAAAGGCTGTGGGCGACCGGATAGAAGTATATAATTGGATATAGTGGATGGTTGGAGTTTTTTTTTCCCAGGGTGGAAATGTCCAATTCTAGGGGAATAGATTTAGGTGTGAGGGAGAAAGTTTAAAGTAGTTATGCCTGGCAAGTTTTTGTACACAGTAAGGTGCCTGGAATGTGGTGCCAGTGGAGGTAGTAGAAGCAGAAATGTTAGCAAAGTTTAAGAGGCATTTAGACAGACACATGAGCATACAGGGAATAGAGAGAGACAAACCCATGTGCAGACAAATGGAATTAGTTTGGAATGCATCAGGGGCACTGATAGTTTGGTGGGTCACAGAGCCTGTTTCCGAGCTGTACTGTTCTGTGTTCTCTGTTCTGAACAGACTGGTCACAGACTTCCAAACACCGGGGCAGTCCTCCACAACTACTCTCCTTTCTCTATGACCAAGCCAATTTTGAATTCCAACTCACTGTTGATCCACTGTGACTTCGTCAGTCTGATAAACCTTCATTGCACTCCCTTCAGATCCAGATGCTCTTTCTCAAAGAAGCAGGTCAACATTTCACAGAATACTTCTGATGTGTTGCATCAGAAGGGGCTTTGTGGGGCGAGTGTTCTAGGAAAACAGTCCCTAGAGAGGAAAGAAGGCCTTCAACCACGTTTGACTAATTTTGGCAGTACCAGTGAGGGCAAAAGAGAGAAGATGGCGAAAGGGAAAAGAAAGTGAAGGAAGCCTTGATGGTTGACAGTGAACAAACAAATGGTTGCCTCTCAAAGGGCTTTTGTCAATGCACAGAGTATAGTGAACAAAATTAGGGAACTCGAACCAGAAATTGCTTGATGAGGGTATGACAAACTAGCATTGACAGAAACATATCTCAAACTAAAACAGGACTGGACAATTAATATCCCATAAGGTTTTTAGTGGAAACAGAGTGGATTTAAAAAAAAGTGTTTCAGTCTTGATAAAAAATCATTGCCCTTGAACAAGATGCAGTTCCTGAGTTAGAATCTATGTGATTAGTGGTGAGAAACAGGAAGGGAATGGTGACTTTGTTGGGTAGTTATTATAGACCTTCAGATAGTGGTGAGCATTGGTATGCCAATTATGGACAACTAGGATTGTGATTATTGGTGATTTCAATTACCCTAGAGTAGACTGGGATAAGGGTGGGACACAGAAGGGGAGAAATTCCTGCAATATGTGTAGGAGAATGCAGTCTTACAAGGGCAGAAGCTGTACCAGGAACCTGATCTTGGGGAATGTGGCAAGCCAAATGCAGAACGTCAGAGTGGAGAAACATTTGGGTAATAGTTATCATAATATAACAAGATGCAATATTAAGTTGGAAAAGGATTAAAATCAGTGAAGGATTAAAATCCTAAACTGAAGAAGGGCACATTTTAGGAGTCTGAATTTGAACCAGAACAGATTGATTAGAAACGTATTTTGGTTGATTAAACAGTAGATAAAAAAATAGAAGACTTTCAAAAGAAAGATAACTGGGGGAAATGTAGGTCCATAACAGTGAAAAATAAATACGGGATATCCAAAACTAGAGTGACTAAGATGAAGGGTATTGACGAGAAAATAAGGAAGCACATGGGATTAGTGTAGTTTGGTGTTTGTTGGTCACGATAGACATGGAGGGCTGAAGGGCCTGTTTCTATGCTTATGCCACTATGACTCTATATGATGCATACCAGAATAATAATGGCAATAGAAATAAAGAGTATCTTACATGCAGGAGACAGGCTAAGGCTGAAATCCAGAAGGCAAAGAGCAAGCATGAGGAAAGGAAGGTGAACTGTGCTAAAACAAACAGTAAAATGTTTTTCAAACATGTTCTTAGTAAAACATTAGCAGAAAATGGAGTGGGGCCTATAAAAAAACAAAGAGAGTAAATTGCTCACTGAAGCAAAAGATATGGCAAGAGGTAGTACATGAATAATATACTTCTGTCTTTGCCAAATTAGAAGGTAATGACAATTGACCAGTATAGTGATAGATAAAGAAGAGGTGCTAAAAATCCTAATAGCACTCAAGGTAGAGAACATCCAGGCCCAAATGGGATGCATTCTAGATTGCTGATAGAGGTAAGGGAGCAAATCATAGAGACATTAACAGAAGTTTTCCAAGATCTCTCAACACAGGATTAGTCCAGGGGAACTGGAGCATTGCAAGTGTGATACCATTGTTCAGGAAAGGGTCAAAAGATAATCCAGCAACTGTCAGCTTGATATCAATAGTAGGAAAACTGACAGAGGCCTTAATACAGGATAAATGTATACTTAAGAGAAAAATAATACTAAACAGTCAACATGGTATTATTAAGGGCAGGTCATGCCTGACAAATCTTTGCCAGTTCTTTGATGAGGTGACGCAGGTAGTAGAGGAGGGTAGTACTGTGATTGTGTATATTTGGACTTTCAGAAAGCATTTGATATGGTGCCACATGGTAGGCTGGTGAGCAAACTAGAAATGTTTTGGGATTGATAGGTCCTTGGCAGTATGGATTAGAAGTTGGTTGGCTAAAATATAGGAAACAGAAGATAGGTGGAGATAGGCATTTCTCAGACTGGATACAAGTTGAAAGTGGTGCTTCCCAGGAATTGTTGGGACCTTTGCTTTTTTTGATTTATATAAACAACTTGAAGGTGAGCGTTGAGGACAAAATCTTCACATTTGCAGATAATATTAAACTGGTGCGCATAATGAATTATGAGGATGACTCTGAGCAACTTCAGAGGGATATTAACAAGTTGACAAGATGAGAAGACACTTGACAGATTAATTTCAATGCAGAGAAATGTGAGGTAATACATGTCAGTGGAAGATACATGGCGATACAATACAGGCTCAATGATACAGCTTTGAAGGGACCACAGGAGCAGACGGGCTTCGGGGTTCAAGAGCCTAATTCTCCAAAGATGGCCAGACAAGTTGAAACAGTTTACAAATAAAGGCATAGAGGATAAAAGCAAGAAACTTAAGCTGCACAGATCATTGATCATTCAGTTCTGAGTACCTTTTTTAAGAAAAGATGTTAAAACTCTGGAGAGAATGCAAAGGAGATTTATTAGCATGACTTTGAGAAGGATTTTGTGTACAAGGCAAGATTAGAGAAATTGCGCCTATTTTCTTCAGAGCACCTGATTGAGGTGTTCAAAATTATGAACAATTTTTACAGGATAAAGAAGCATATTCTGTTTCCACTGGTTGGTATGTTAATAACTAGGGGTTACAGTTCCAAGATTGGCAGCAGCAGGGTTAGGAATGAGATAAGGAGATACTTCTTAACTCAGAGAGTTGTTAGGATTTGGAATGTGCTGCCTGGGAGAGTGGTGAAGGTGGATTTCATCAGATGTTTCAAAAGAGCGGTGTATTTTTTATGTTTGGAAATGATGAGTTTAGAGGGATATAGAGATAGGGCTGAAGAATGGGACTCGCTGGGTTGTTCAGGAACCAGTATAGGTAAGGTGGGTCAAATGGTCTCTTTCTGTACTGTAAAATTCTATGGTGAGGAGAGAACAATGAACAAAACAACACAGGAACAGGCCCTTCAGCCCTTCCTGCCTGCACTGCCACATTTTGGCCTTGCAAACTAAAACTCTTTTCACTTACTGGATCTGTATCCTTCTATTCCCTTCCTATTTATGTATTTATCCAGGAACTTCGTGAATGTTGCTATTGTGTCTGCTTCCACCACCTCCTCTGGCAATGTTTTCCAGGTACTCACCACATTTTGTGTGTAAAACTTGCCTCTCGCATCTCTTTTAAACTCTCTCTCTTCCCCCCCGCATTTTGAACCTGTGTCCCCCAGTAATTGAACTGTCCACCCTGGGGAAATAGCCTACATACCACTCTATCCATGCCATTCACAACCTTGCAAACTTCTATTAGGTCACCTCTCAGCCTCCTGCATTCCAGTGAAAACAAACCCAGTCTACTCAACCTTCCTTGATAGCTAAAATACCCCATACCAGGCAACTTCCTGGTAAATGTTTTCTGTACCCTCTCCAATGCATCCACATCCTTCTAGTAGTGTGCTGACCAGAACAGTACGCAATATTCCAGTTGTCACCTAACTAAAGTTCTATAAAGCTACAGCATAACTTGTCTATCCTTATACTAATTTTCCTTTCCAATGAAGACAAGCATGCCATAAACATTTCATATGACCGTATCTGCCTGCACTGCCACCTCATTTGATCTATGGACCTGCACACCCATATCCCTCTGTATATCAATTCTCCGAAGGGTTCTGCCATTCACTGTACAATTTCCACTAGTTCTTGACCTTCCAGAATTTATCACCTCACATTTGTCCAGATTACACTCCATCTGCCATTTTCCTGCCCATGCCTCTAACTGATTTAAATCCTGTGGTATCCTCTGACAATGTTCCTCATTATCCAAAACTCCACCAATCTTTGTATTGTCTGCAATGTACGTTCTCCTCCAAATCATTTATGTGGATCATGAACAGTAGAAGTCCTAGCACTAATCCCTGCGGAACACCATTATTTACAGCTCTTCATTCTGAAAAGTAGCCTTCTACCCCTAACCTCTGTCTCTTATGACTAAGACTGTATCCATCTTGCCAGCTCACCCTGATACCATGTGACTTCACCTTTTGTACCAGTCTGCCTGAGGGACCTTGTCAAAAGCTTTACTAAACTCCATGTAGACAACATCAACCGCTTTGCCTTTATCAATTATCTTTGTCCCCTCCTCAAAATACTCAATCAAGTTAGTGAGGCATGACCTACCCCACATAAGACCAGAATGGGATCAGGGATCAGATAGCAAGGTAAGACAGGACAGGTTTGGTTTGAAAATAACCAGAATGGAAGAGAGCACAGTAATGGTCAGAAATTGTACTTCAACCTCTGAAGATAAAGGGAAAACTATTAAAACATCTCAGAGAAATATAAATAACATGCAAATAAAACAATAGAGTTGAAGAACAGTTTTGGGTATTTGGTGCAAAAGAGAATTCTTTTCTGTGAATGCACAAAACGTAAGAAACCAATGAATATCTCACAGTCATCAGTTTGAGAGCATCGACATGCTATCTATTATTGAGACATGGTTGCAAGATAGTCAGGATTACAAACTAATAAACCAAGTTAGAGGAAAGTTAAGGGGATGGTCTGTCAAGTGGGTGAAACATTTAGTGTGGCAGCTGTGTTCAGAGGTTTGATGGCAAGCGTGTGAAGGAGTTTGGATGATAGGTGTATTCAGGGCAGAGTGGTAAGTGGTTGAAAGAATTGGTCACAGAGTAAGAGTCATACAGCATAGAAGCAGACCTCTCAGCCCACCTTTCTAGGCCAATCAACAAACCCCAAACAACAGTCATCCCATTCACCTGCACTTGGCCCATAGCCTGTTATCATTTTTAAATGCTCATCCAGATGCTTCTTAAATGTTGCATGAGTACCTTAAATTTATGCTGTCTGGTCTTCAACATGCCTGGCATGGGGAAAAGATTCTCATGGTCTGTCCTATGTATGCCTCTCATAATTTCTATATCTCAGTCAGATCCCCCCATCAGCCTCTTCTGCTCAAGGGAAAACAAATCCAGCCTATCCAGTCTCTCCTCATAACTGAGAGTTGTCATCCCAGATAACCTCCTGGTGAATCTCCTCTGCACATACCCCAGTGCAATTACGTCCTTCCGATAGTGTGGCAACCAGAACTGCACCTGGTATTCCAGCTGTGGCCTAGCCAATATTTTATAAAGTTGTAACAAGATTTTGTTGCTCCTATCTTCTGCATCCCGCTAATGAAGACTTGCGTCCCTCTTATCTTCTTCACCACCATGTCTCTCAGTGCTGACACATCTATGGATTTGAACACCAAGGATGCTTTTGTTCCTCAGTATTCCTTAGGGACCTACTGTTAATTATAGTATCCATGCTATTTTAGACCCCCCCAAAATTGCATCAACTCACCCTTATCAGGATTAAATTCCATCTGCCATTGATCTGATCAATTTATCAGTTGATCAATATCAGTATGTAGCCTGAGACAACACACCAAACTTTGTGTCATCTGCAAATTTACTAATTGTATCTTCTACATTCACATCCAAGTCTTAGCATTGATCCCTACGGTACACTGCTGGCCACAGACTTCCAATCATAAAAACATCCCTCCATCTTCTGCCTCCTATTTGCAAGCTAATTTTGGATCCAGTTTGCCAACTTGCCTTGGATCTGATGGGCTCTTATCTTTTGGAACAGCCTTCCATGTGTGACCTTGTCAAAGGCCTGACTGAAGTCCATGTGTAACACATGGTGTGGCAAGTGGTTGAAAGGGTTGATGTGACAGGTGCATTTTGGCGGGGATGGTAGGGTGCCAAGTGGTTGAAGTGTTGGGGTACTAAGCATGTAAAAGGGGTAAGGTTTAGATAGGAGGGTTAGGCTTGGGTCTAAGGTGGTGGCAGATTGTCATGTTTGTGGGAGGTCCTGGGTAGAGGCAGGGGTCAGAAATGGTCTTGGGACCAAGGGGTGTGGACTGATAGAATCAAATCACGTGTCAAAGCAGGGCGGAGGAGTCTAGTCAAGGGTGGTGTGTTCTTGGGATTTGCTGGATGGGGATGGGTTGGTTCTGGGATGGGGGAGTGGGTGTTTGGACACACAGCTTGTCTTTTCAGAAAGAACTCTGGTGTTTGGTAACTCTGGTGTAGAGAGTGGAATAATGGTTCATGTGTCTATTGTATGACTATCTAGGGGGCATCAGTTTTAGGATTAGTCGCAGAGGCAAATTTTAATTTCTCCAGTCTTCCCTGGTGTACTCCTGAGTTGAACGAGTTGGAGCCATCTGAAGTCTCTGACTCTAAGTCAGAGACTCTAAGATTGATAAGAAACTGAGTTTGACATTGAATGGGCATTATTGGCTGGCTCAGCATTTATTGCCCATCCCTCATTGACCTTAAGAAGATGCTGAGCTCTCTTCTTGCACCATTGCAATCCATTTGCTGAAGCTGGCTCCACAATGCCATTGTTCAGTGAGTTCCAGGCCATTGACCCAGTGACAATGAAAGAACAGCAATATATTTCCAATCAAGGTTTGTGAGTGACTTGAAAACCAATTACAGATGGCATCGTTCCCAGTATCTGCCAATGGGCTGAGGAGTGGCAGATGGAGTTTAGTTTAGATAAATGTAAGGTGCTGCAGTTTGGAAAAGCAAATCATAACAGGTAAGGTCCTGGGGAGTGTTGCTGAACAAAGAGACCTTGGACTGCATGTTCATAATTCCTTGAAAGAGTCGCAGGTAGATAGGATAGTGAGGAATGTGTTTGGTATGCTTTCCTTTATTGGTCAGAGTATTGAGAACAGGAGTTGGGAGGTCATGTTGCGGCTGTACAGGACATTGGTTAGGCCGTGTTTGGCATATTGTGTGCAATTCTGGTCTCCTTCCTATCAGAAGGATGTTGTGAAATTTGAAAGGGTTCAGAAAAGATGCACAAGAATGTTGTCAGGGTTGGAAGATTTGAGCTATAGGGAGGGAGAAAATAGGCTGGGCTGGAGGGTTGATCTTATAGAGGTTTATAAAAACATGAGGAGCATGGATAGGATAAATAGACCAAGTCTTTTCCTCGGGGTGGGGGAGTCCAGAACTAGAGGGCATAGGTTTAGGGTGAGGGGGGAAAGATATAAAAGAGACCTAAGGTGCAACTTTTTCACGCAGATCCTTTGAACCAACTTGTCCAAGTAGACCAGATATCCTAATCTAATCTAGTCCCATCTGCCAGCACCCAGCCCATATCCCTCCAAACCCTTCCTATTCATATACCCATCCAAATGCCTCTTAACTGTTGCAATTGTACCAGCCTCCACCACATTCTCTGGCAGCTCATTCCATACACGTACCACCCTCTGCGTGAAAAAGTTGTACCTTAGGTCTCTTTTATATCTTTCCCCTCTCACCCTAAACCTATGCCCTCTAGTTCTGGACTCCCTGATCCCAGGGAAAAGACTTTGTCTATTTATCCTATCCATGCCCCTCATAATTTTGTAAACCTCTATATAAGGTCACCCCTCAGTCTCCGACGCTCTGGGGAAAACAGCCCCAGCCTGTTCAGCCTCTCCCTATAGCTCAGATCCTCCAACCCAGGCAACATCCTTGTAAATCGTTTCTGAACCCTTTCAAGTTTCACAACATCTTTCCGATAGGAAGGAGACCAGAATTGCATGCAATATTCCAACAGTGGCCTAACCAATGTCCTGTACAGCCGCAATATGACCTCCCAAGCTGACCAATAAAGGAAAGCATACAAAATGCCTTCTTCACTATCCTATCTACCTGTGACTCCACTTTCAAGGAGCTATGAACCTGCACTCCAAGGTCTCTTTGTTCAGCAACACTCCCTAGGACTTATACATTTAATGGTAAAGTCCTGCTAAGATTTGCTTTCCCAAAATGCAGCACCTCACATTTATCTGAATTAAACTCCATCTGGCACTTCTCAGCCCATTGGCCCATCTGGTCCAGATTCTGTTGTAATCTGAGGTAACCCTCTTCGCTGTCCACTACACCTCCAATTTTGGTGTCATCTACAAACTTACTAACTGTACCTCGTATGCTCGCATCCAAATCATTTATGTAAATGACAAAAAGTAGAGGACCCAGCACCGATCCTTGTGGCACTCCACTGGTCACAACCCTCCACCACCCTCCACCACCACCATCTGGTCTTCTACCTTTGAGCCAGTTCTGTATCCAAATGGCTAGTTCTCCCAGTATTCCATGAGATCTAACCTTGCTAATCAGTCTCCCTTTTTGGAGATTGTCTTCACCTGGCACTTGTATGGTACAAATGTTACTCGTCATTTGTCAGCCCATACCTGGGTGCTTTTGAGGTTTGCTGTATTTGGTCACAGACTGCTTCAGTATCTGAGGATTAGAAGTGGTGATAATCAGTTAATGTATCCATTTCTGACCATATAATGAAGGGAAGGTCATTGATGATGGTTGGCTCTGAGGAAAGCCAGCAAGTATGTGCTGGAGCTGAGATGACTGACCTCTAAAAGCACATCCATTTTCCATTCTGCTCAGTGTGACTCCAACAAGTGGAGACCTTCCCCAATTCTGACTGACTTGAATTTTGCTCGGGACATAAATTTAAACTGAAATTCCACCTTTTATTTTTTTCTGGCTTTCCATGTAGTTACTGGTTTCTCCAATATATTCAGTGTTCAGAATTCATGGTTCTTACCACCTGCAGTGATCAGTTTTCTATGCCATGCACTTGACCTCTCTACTTAACGGCACTAACTCCGTTCAGAGTATTGAGTACAGCCCAAAACTGGCAAAATTGTAATGTCACTGGACTAGAAATCAAAAACCACAGGACATGGGGTTTGGATCCCATCATGTCAGGTCACAACATCTGAATTCATTAAAAATCAAGAATAAAAGCAATTTTGATCATGTAATCACTGCCAATTGTCAAAAAGACACAACTGGTTTATTAGTGTCCTTTAAGGAAAGAAATCTGCTGTCCTTACCTGGTCTGATCTACATCTGACTCTTGACTTACATCAATGTAGAATGACTCTTAGCTATCGTCAGGCAATTAGGGACAGGAAATATATCCTGGCCTTAGCCATTGGTGCCACTTCCAATGAACAAATAAAGAAAAGTCAAGCCTCTGATTTCAGGCCAGCAACCTGTTCCAGGAAATGAAAATTACAGAAACAGATGGGAGTATTTGTGCCAGCTACCTCACAGGTCTCTATGTATGAGAGCTTTCTAAGTCTAAGCTATATTTCCCAGTAGCTGCTTGTAGTGTATTTGTCAGAAGAGATCTAGAATGAATCTCTGATTCTGGTACAGTTTCAGTTGTTTCCAAGTAACTTAACAATTAGATGAAATGGGTACACCATTACATTCTTCAGCTCCTCTCTGAACTTGGTCTGAGTCACTGCATAAATGCAGGTATTGGTGCAGGAGCTGAGGAGCTGAAGCATTGCCCCTGATGATGACACAATATAGGCTGGGTCATTCGCAGTGAAATATTTAATGTTGCTAATCCTCTGGTACATATAAAATACCACGTCTGTCAGCCACAGAAGTATAAAACTGCCTGATATGCTGAACAGCAGAATTATTGATTTCCTTCGGCTCTCTATCTCTGGATCCTTATGATCCTCTCCATTACTGCTGCCTCGGAGACTCTTGCGGATCTTACTGGCTAGTAAAATGTGTCTGATCGTGAAAGAATTGAGCAGCAAAATCAGAACAAAGGGAACACAAGGAACTAAAATACGATGAAAAAGCTCAAACATGGTCCACAAGGGGGAAATGTACAGGTTCAGAGCTGTGCTGCATTGCCAAGGGATGTTGTTAATGACAAAACGAGGTTCATATCTAAAGTACCAGGGAACACACTCTAAGTAGCCTAGCACAGTCACTGTGCCAATAACCACAGCTGATGTTCTTGCAGTGCAATATTTGGTTTTCAGATGTTGCCAGCAAATAATTACAAACCGGTCAAAAGTGAATGCAACAGTTAACCATACAGAAACTGTTGTCGATCCATAACGCAGAAATTCATTGAGGCAACACACAGGAGTTGAATCTAGGAAAGAACCAGGGTAATAGTAACAAATCCTAAACAATATTACATCTGATGTAACAACCAGGAGATCAGCTGCTGCCATTCCTACCAAGTAACAAGTAATGCATTTAGAGAGATTGCACTTTCCTCGGCACAGGACCACAATCGCTAGTGTGTTAGCTGCAAAAAAAAATGAACAATTCAATTATTTGAAATGGAAACAAGAACATCAGGTAGATACTTCTTAACCTAGAAACATGGAAAGTAGGAGCAGGAGTAATTCATTCAGTCTTTTGAACCAGCTCTGATATTCAGTATGATCATGGCTGATCCTCTACCTCAGTGTCATATTCCTGTTTGCTCTCCACATGCTGAGATACCTTTAGTATCAAAAAATTTATCAGTCCCTTTCTTGAATATACACAGTGACCTAGATTCTACAACCTTCTATAGTAGTGAATTGAACAGGTTGATCACCCTCTGAGTGAAGAAATGTTTCCTTATTTGTCCTAAATGGCTTACTCATTTTATCCTGAGATTGTGATACCTGGTTCTAGACTCCCCAACCAGGGGCAAAATTTTCCCTTCATTTAATCTGTCTAGTCTTGTTAGAAGTTTATGCATTTCAACCAGATCCTCTCTTTCTTCTAAACTCTAGTGAATTAAACTAATCAATCCTCATACAACAGTCCTGCCATCCTCAGTGTCAGTTTAGTGAACCTATACTGCAATCCATCTGTGGTAAGTATAACCTTTGACAGATAGGGGGATGAAAACTGGACAATACGCTCCAAGTGTGATTTCACAAAGACCCTGTCTACAAGGAGTAAGACAGCCCTAGTTCTGACGTGAAATCCTCTTGCAATGAAGGCCAGTATATTATTTGCCTTCCTAATTTGTTGCTATGCCTACCTGTTTACTTCTATTGACCAGTGTGCAAGGATACCCTTTGTATATCCAGGTTTCCTGATATATAATTATTTAAATAATACTTTGCTTTCCTTTTTTGTATCAAAGTGTATAGCTTCACATTTAACCACATTATATTGCATTTACCATATGTTTGCTCATACACTTAATTAGTCTAGATTGTCCTGAAGCCAACTTGTTTCCTCCTCAGAATTCACAATCCCATCTAGTTTTGTGTTGTCAGTATTGTAGTTTGCTCCCTCATTTACATCTGGCATTGATAGCTGGGACCAAAGCATTGTCCCTCTTGCACACCACTGGTTGTCACCTGTCAACTCTGTTTCTGATCTGTCAACCAATTCTGAATTCATGTCAGACTATTATCTCCAATACATTGTGCTTTAATTTTGCCCACAAAACTTTTATGTAAGACCTTATCTGAAACCATTGTGAAATCCAAATAGGGAAGAACCAATCTATCAATTTTACTAGCAGCATCTTCAAGAAATTCCATTGGATTCATTAACCATGATTTCCCTTTCATAAGCTCACACTGACTTTGTCTAATCCCGTTACTGCTTTCCAAGTGTTCTGTTATCACAGCTTTTATTACAGATGTTAGCACTAAAGTAAGTATTGATCTTACTTTAACTGGTCTGTAATTCTCTGTTTAACTTTTCTGTCTTTTTTAAAAAATAGTGGCATTACATTTTCAATCCACAAATCTGAAAGAACTACTTCTGAGTCAACAGAATTTTGGAATATGGCCACCAAGGCATCTGATATTTCCAAGGCCACTTCCTTTAGCACTCTGGGAGTCAAATCATCAGGTGATTTGTCAGCATTTAACCCTATTAATACTTAATGCACTTTTTTTTACTAATATGATTTTCTTTAATTCCTCTGTCTCACTTGACCCTTGGTTCCTTAACATCTCAGGGAAAATATTTGTGTCCTCTTTTGTGAAAACACAACCAAAGTATGTGTTGGATTATCCTGCCATTTATTTGTTTTCCATCATAATGCCCCCATTTCTTAATGTAAGGAACCTTCTTCTCTTAACATATCAATAGATGCCTTCCAGTCAGTTTTTAAGTTACTCATCTTATCTGAGATTTGGTCAAATTGGTGCATCCAGTCAAACAAACTTGTCCCTCAACACTATTAAGGACAAAGCTGTCCCTTGACTGACACTGCATCTTACACCTTCAACATTTGTTTCCTCCACCACTGACCCACTGTGACAGAAGTGTGTGATGCCTACAAGATGTATTGCAGCATTTCATCAAGGCTCTTTCAACTAATACCTTCCAAATCAAAAGCCTCCACTACCTAGAGCAAAAATGAACAGAATGACACCAAATCATGCACCATCCTGAAGTTGAACTAAATCATTGTTTCTTCACTTTCTCTGTGTCAAAATCCTGAATTACCTGTTGACAGCACAAAGAAAGAGAAATACGTTGGTTTTTAAGGTTGCCTTACTAACAATAATCCTGCTATAGTGAAACATGTACATGTGGAGACTGCACATCATTTTCAGTACTAATTTCAACTGCTTATTACTGAAATATATATGAATAAGCAGCAGGAGTAGGTCACTTGGCTCATTTGATCCTGTTCTGCTATTCAATAAGATCATGGCTTATCTGAATATTCCACTGATAAACTTTCAGCTCCTAGCTTATCAAACATCTGTTTATCTCTGCCTAAAACATATTCAGAAAGTCTGCCTCCACTACCTTTTGAGGAAAGAGTTTCAAAGACTCAAAATCTTCTGGGAGAGAAACAAAAAAATTCTAATCTCCAGCTTAAATGGTGACCTCCAGTTTTGAAATAGTGACTCTGGTTCTAGATTTTGTTTGTCAATTTCTCACAAAAATCAGATCTTGATGATATCAACCTTGTTTATCTGCCACTGCCACTAAATGAAATCCAAGCTAAAGCTTCATTAAGTTAAAGGTAGCATTTCAAAACATATGCAATCTGAATCAAAGTTTGTTTGCTGATCAAGAAAAATAAATGAAAATTTGCCATCTGATGAACATACCCATCAGAAGCCAAAGACTATATCAGTTACAATGAAGGATCAAATGAAGTTACGAGGAATAAACGAGACAATTAGTTAACAGGATCACACATAGGTAACAAAAGCATAACTTGTTGAAAAAGCTCAGCAGCTCTGGCAGCATTTCTGGAGAGACATCAGAGTTACATTTTGAATGGAGTGACCCTTCCTCATTTGTTTCTGATTTACAGCATCTGCAGTTTTATTCAGTTTTTACACATAGATAACAACTGTTTAATAATAATAATAATAACAGCTTACCGAGAGTACCCAGCACAGCAATAACCGTGTAGTAAATGAACTCAATCTGGAGAATTATGAAATATTGATACATGCTGTATAAGAACAAATGATTCTGCAGCAAGCTCGGGACACTACAATAATCTATTCTCCAACATCTTTATACAAAAGATAATCTCCCTCGAGACTGCAAATGTTGCTTCATCGGCCCTGCATGTTTGTGGAACAGAATGTGTGAGGACTCGTTAATTCACAAAAAACAATGTGAAGTCCCAAGATTTGTACTCTGCTCAGAAGGGAGTTCTGAGCTCAGGGGATTAAAATAATTTAGCTAATTTCAGATTTAAAACCTGTTTTAAATCTGTTCTTGCCTCAAGCAGCTAAATCATTTGAATATATTTATCATGTGTGAACTCCAGCTGGTAAAATTGTCACTGCAAACATTTAATTTGCCTCACTCAAGTTTATCCTTTAAACAAATACCTCCTTGGGATCAGAGTGGCATTGGTATGGGTGGTATATTGTCCATTCCTCCCAGTACTCTGGGTGATGGCTTTTTTGCAGAATTGTTATAATGCCAAAAGAGGCCATTGAGCCCCTCACCTTTGTGCCAGTTCTCTGAGTGAGCATCTTGCCTTTTACCATTCTCCTGTACATGGTTCTTTTTCAAATAAAGATCTTTTGCCTGCCACAGATTGCTGCAAATCCTGAATTCTTTTTCAATTTAATCCAGGGGTTTGGAGAATTAAATTGTCAAGGTTGGAGAGGAGCATGGTAAACTTGAGGTGTGCACAACCATACTATTCTCATTCCTATGAATACCTTGGTATTGCAGTTCATTAAAAACTTCCTGCAGCTTTACCCTGATGCTATTTACAGCTATCCCCTTCAAGTATTTGTCCAATTCCCTTATGAAAGTCACAGAATCACAGAAATACTATGGTGCAAAAGCAAGGCACTCAACCTTCATATCTGCACTGCCTTTCTGAAAGACCATGATGGCTTAATACCATTCTCCTGCCTTTTCCTTCTAATCCTGCACATTCTTTCTATTTAAATAGGTGACTAGTGCCATCATGGATCTTGATTGAATCTGCCTCAATCACATTTGCAGGCAGTGCATTCAAAAACCATACCAAATGCTATTTTAGTAGCCTTTCCTTACATTGCACGTTTTTTTGATAAATCCCCAGGACCTGATCAGGTGTACCCTAGAACTCTGTGGGAAGCTAGGGAAGTGATTGCTGGACCTCTTACTGAGATATTTGTATCATTGATAGTCACAGGAAGGTGCCGGAAGACTGAGGTTGGCTAAAGTGGTGCCACTGTTTAAGAAGGGTGGTAAGACAAGCCAGGGAACTATACACCAGTGAGCCTGACGTCGGTGGTGGGCAAGTTGTTGAGGGACAGGTTGTAGATGTATTTGGAAAGGCAAGGACTGATTTGGGATACTCAACATGACTTTGTGCTTGGGAAATCATGTCTCACAAACTTGATTGAGATTTTTGAAGAAGTAACAATGAAGATTGATGAGGGCAGAGCAGTAGATGTGATCTATATGGCCTTCAGTAAGGCGTTCGACTAGGTTCCCTATGGGAGACTGGTGAGCAAGGTTAGATCACATGGAATACAGGGAGAACTAGCTAGTTGGATAGAGAACTGGCTCAAAGATGGAAGACAGAGGGTGGTGGTGGAGGGTTGTTTTTCAGACTGGAGGCCTGTGACCAGTGGAGTGCCACAAGGATCGGTGCTGGGTCTACTAGTTTTCATCATTTATATAAATGATTTGGATGTGAGCATAAGAGGTATGGTTAGTAAGTTTGCAGATGACACCAAAATTGGAGGTGTTGTGGACTGCGAAAAAGGTTACCTAAGATTACAGCGGGATCTTGATCAGATGGGCCAATGGGCTGAGGAGTGGCAGGTGGAGTTTAATTTAGATAAATGTGTAGTGGTGCATTTTGGGAAAACAAATCTTAGCAGGACTTATACACTTAATGGTAAAGTCCTAGGGAGTGTTGCTGAACAAAGAGACCTTGGAGTGCAGGTTCATAGCTCCTTGAAAGTGGAGTCGCAGGTAGATAGGATTGTGAAGAAGGCGTTTGGTCAGAATATTGAGTGCAGGAGCTTGGAGGTCATGTTGCAGCTGTACAGACATTGGTTAGGCCACTGTTGGAATTGGCCTCCTCCATCGCCAGACCCTGACCACATGATGCCTGGAGGAAGAACGTATCACCTTCCGCCTGGAACCTCCAACCACATGGGATGAATGTAGATTTCTCCAGCTTCCTCATTTCCCCTCCCCCCACCTTATCTCAGTCCCAACCCCCTCTTGACCTGCAATGTTTTTCCCGACCTCTCCGCCCCCACCCCCTCTTCGGCCTATCATTCTCACCCTCACCTTCTTCCACCTATCATATTCCCAGCACCCCTCCCCCAAATCCCCTCCCCCCTACCATTTATCTCAGCCTGCCCGGCACACCAGCCTCATTCCTGAAGAAGGGCTTATGCCCGAAACGTCGATTCTCCTGCTCCTCGGATGCTGCCTGGCCTGCTGTGTTTTTCCAGCATCACATTTTTCAACACTGTTGGAATATTGCGTGCAATTCTGGTCTCCTTCCTATCAGAAAGATGTTGTGAAACTTGAAACAGTTCAGAAAAGATTTACAAGGTTGTTGCCAGGGTTGAAGAATTTGAGCTTTCGGGACAGGTTGAGCTATAGGGCTGTTTTTCCTGGAACATTAGAGGCTGAGTGGTGACCTAATAGATGTTGATAAAATCATGAGGGGCATGGATAGGATAAATAGACCAAGTCTTTTCCCTGGGATCGGGGTGTTCAGACATGGATGGCATAGATTTAGGGTGAGAGGGGAAAGATATAAAAGAGACCTAACTTTTTCACATGGAGGGTGGTACAAGTGTGGAATGAGCTTCAAGAGGAAGTGGTGGAGGCTGGTACAATTGGAACATATAAACGACATCTGGATGAGTATATGAATAGGAAGGTTTGGAGGGATATGTGATGGGTGCTGGCAGGTGGGACTAGATTGGGTTGGGATATCTGGTCGGCATGGACGGGTTGGACCGAAGGGTCTGTTTCCGTGCTGTCCACCTTTATGTCTCTAAACCTGTTCCCTCTTGTTGACTATTTCACGATTGGAAACAGTTTCTCCCTATTTATTCTATCCAGCTCCCTTGTGATTTTGAAACCTTTTATCAGTCTGTCCTGTTATAATTATACTAGGGGACTTCAACTTTCCCAAAGCAAATTGGGACAGTCATAGTGTTAAAGGTTTAAAGGGGGCAAAGTTGATGTGGCAGTGGTCGAACATGTAGGCAATAATGACCACAATGTGGCTTAGGTTTGTTCTGGACAAGGAAAAGGATGGCCTGCAAAAGATGGCTTTGGTTTTGGGGAGGAAGGTGGATTTTGCGAGAATAAGGCAGGATCTGGCCACAGTGGACTGGGAATAGCTCCTTGCTGGCATTGAAGAAGGAGCTAGGGAGAGTACAGGTTCAACATTACCCCTCGGAAGGAAATGTAAGAACGATAAGTTCCAAGGAACCCTGGATGTTTAGGACAATTCAAGATTGGATAAAGAAGAAGAGAGGGGGTTTTATCAAGTTCAAAGGGAGCAATTCAGCTGTGGCCCTCGAGGAAGACGGAAAGTGCAGGAGGGACCTGAAGAAAGCAATTAGAAGAGCAAAATGGGAGCATGATAAAGGACTTGCAAACAGGATTAGCGAGAATCTTAAGCTATTTATGAAAACATACAAGGGAAAAGGTTAACCAAGGAAAGAGTAGAGCCCATTAGGGACCAAGGGGATGACCTGTTGTGAAGCGCAGGATATTGGAAGGATGTTGAATGAATACTTCACTCTACAAAAGGAGAATGAACATATGGAATTCAGGAAAAGGGAAAGTGAGGAACTTGCACAGTTTAACATAGGGAATGGGGATGTATGTAGGCTGTTGGGCTTAAAAACAGACAAATTCTGTGGCCCAGATAAATTGCATCCTAGGCTGCTGTGTGAGGTAAGACAGGAAATTGCAGGGGCTCTGACCCAAATTTTGAATTCCTCTCTGGCCATGGGGGAAGTGCCAAAGGACTGGAGGATGGCAAATGTGGTTCCACATTTTAAGAAGAGTGGTAGAGATGAACCAGGAAATTACACACTGGTGAGTCTCATGTCAGTGGTAGGGAAACTATTGAAGAAAAGTCTGAAGGATTAAATTAATACGTACTTGGAAAGGCATGAATTAATTAGGAATAGTCAGCATGGCTTTGTCAGAGGGAGCTCATGCTGAACAAATTTGTTCGAAGATTAGATTACTTACAGTGTGGAAACAGGCCCTTCGGCCCAACAAGTCCACACCGACCCGCTGAAGCGCAACCCACCCATTCCCCTACATTTACCCCTTACCTAACACTATGGGCAATTTAGCATGGCCAATTCACCTGACCTGCATATCTTTGGACTGTGGGAGGAAACCGGAGCAAACCCACACAGACACGGGGAGAATGTGCAAACTCCACACAGTCAGTTGCCTGAGACGGGAATTGAACCCAGGTCTCTGGCGCTGTGAGGCAGCAGTGCTAACCACTATGCCACCGTGCCACCCATTTTGGAATGTGATCAAATATGTGGATGAAGGAAATTCAGTTGATGTCGTTTATATGGACTTTAGCAATACTTTTGACAAGGTCCCATACGTGAGACTGATTGAGAAGGTTAAAGCACATGTAATTGAGGGAAACTTGGCAAGATAGATCAGAGGCTGCCTTAGTAACAGAACACAAAGAATAGGGGTAGAAGCCTGTTCATGTGACTGGAGCTGGTGTCCAACAGTGTATCACAGGATCAGCACTAGGACCCTTATTGTTTGTTATATCCATAAGTGATATACAGTACTCCCCCATACCTGTGGGGGATACGTTCCAAGACCTACTGAGGATGCCTGAAACCACGATTAGCAGCGAACTCATTCATTTAAATGGGAAATTTACATCCCCAGCAGCCCCGGCTTCTGGAATGTTCATTGTAATATGTTCAGGCCATGGTAAACAGCAGGCAACTGAAACAGTGGTAACCGGACTCGAGGATACGTAAGTCACCCTGTAGATAAAAATGTGGAGGGAATGTTAGGCAAACTTGCAGGCAATGCCAAGCTTAGTAGAGTGGTTAATAGTGAAGAAGATGGTTGTAAGTTAGACATTAGTCAGATGGGCAGACCAGTGGCATATGGTATTTTACCCTGGTAAGTGCTTGAAAAAAGAAACAAGATGAGGGAATATTTAATAAATGGCAAGACAAAGCGTAGCTTAAAGGAACAGAGGTCCTTGGATTAATTATTCACAGATCCCTGAAGTCAGCAGAACACGTGAAATAGATAGTTAAGAAGCTATATGGGACACTGGCTTTTATCAGTCATAAGTAAGGAGGTAGTATTGGTGTTGTACAGAGCATCGGTCAGGCTACAGCTGGACTACCGTGTGCAGTTCTGGTCAGCTCACTACAGGAAGTTGTGATAGTACTAGAGGGGTTACAAAGGAGGTTCACCAGGATGTTGTCTGGGATAGAGAATTTGATCTATAAGCAGAGAATAGATAGGCTTAAATTGTTTTCTTTAGAATAGAGAAGGCTGAGGGAAGAAACGATTGAGTTGTGTCAGATTATGACAGGTATGGATAGGGTGAACAGAGTGCAGCTGTTCCCCTGAGTTGAGGGGTCAATCATGAGAGGGCATTGTTTTAAAGTAAGGGCAGGAGATTCAATGTGTATTTGGGAAAAGGCTTTTTTACTCAGGGTTATGAAAATCTGGAATGCACTGCCTGGAAAGGTAGTGGAGGTCAGAAACCTTACAACCTATAAAAGATATTTGGATGAGCACTTCAAATATAACATTCAAAGATATGGGAGAAGTGCAGGAGTTTGGGATTAGCACACTCAATGAGCTGAAGGGCCTTTTCTGTGCTGCATGAATCTATGAATATTTCTTCTCATTCCTGGTGCTATTCTCATAAAACTCTTCTACATTCACTCCAATGTGTTCTCATCCTTCTTAAAGAGTGGCGTTCAGAACTATACACAATACATTAGCTGAGGTGTAGCCTGTATCTTATACAGGTTACCATAACCTCCCTGCTCTAGTACTTGATACCCCCATTGATAAAACCTAGAATGCTCTGTGTTTTACTAACTGCTCTCTCCACGTGTCCTGCCACCATTAATATCTCATACATAATAATATTCAAATCTCTCTGCTGCTGCATACCCTTCGGGGTTGTAACCCTTTATTTCAATATGTTTCTCCATGTTGAATTGAAGCTGCTACTATTCTCATTTGGAATTATATTTCAGATTATAAGGGCACACTTTATAAAAATAATTCTCCCCTCTAGTCCCTTTGTCGATTACTCTGATTATGTGTCTTCTGTTTTTTTTGTTTACTCTTGGGATGTGAGTGCCACTGGCTGGGCCAGCATTTTTTGCCCTTTTGTCCTTGTGAATATTGTAGTGTAGATCTGCTTGAAGAGCTTCCGGTGTTGTGGTGTTGACACTATGATGATACTGTGCCTTTGAGAGATATTTATGCTGTGCTGTTTCTCTTGCAAAAAAGTTTATGACATTTCTGCTACAGAAGCAACGGGTAAACAGCTTTGAGCTCCCTGGGTATTTTTTTTTAAACAAGACAAAAGAAGCATGAATGGGTGGAGTTAGGCCCACAGAGACCAAGGGTTTAGTTTTTTTTGGTTTAATTGGGGTTTGAAGCTGATGGATGTAGCTATCTCTCTACGCAACAAAGAGTTTGAATTCTGTCTCGCTGCTAGACTGTTTCTTTTGGTGTTCCTTTCTCCTGGGCTACAAGAGGCAGCAAGTGAGGAATGTCTGTTTTTGCTGAATTTGCCTTTGCCAAATGGGATGGTGCTGTGTTGGAACAGTTGATGATTACCAGTTAAATGATATATATTATTCGTTAAATATTTTACAGTTAAAGTTAGGTCAATTCTTTTTTGTTTGTTTTTATTTTAACTCAAAATAAAGTGTGTTTTGCTTAAAGCCTAGCAGTAGACCAACTGATTCACATTTGGAACACAGCACCTTACAGTTGCTTTTAAATAAGGTAAATGTCAGGGTGTAGGCTATCTCCTTGGTATATTATGAGCAGGTTTGTGCTGTCGATGTGTGTTTCTCTGTGGCAATATTATTTAGAATTGAATAGTATGCTGAACTTTTCAGAGTGACCCTTTGTGATAAGGATCATGGATTTCCTCCCCAGAAGTCATCAATACCACACCTCAGCTGAAAGAAATGGCTGAGCCCCAGGCCTTTGATTTGGTTGAGGTGTGGGAAATGATTACCATTCCTCCAGACTGGGTTTTCTGCTGAACGGAGGCAACTTCACTATCTCCAAGATTAAGGTGGCGATGGGCAGGCACTTCCTGGTTGCAGAAATTATGTACAAAAAGGCACCCCTGAAACTGATTCAGGTATATGCCTCAGAGGTAAAGAGTGAACGGTTGGCTGTCCTTCAGCAGCTCCCACTGCAATGACCAGGCTAGTCATCTGGGCAGAAACGTCAACTGCATCACTGATACAGTTAGTAGATCCAGAGGGTATACAACAAACTGGATGCCATGTCCAGATTTCTGATGGAAAATTAACCTTGCCAAGTGGCATGACATCTCCAGCACCCCTGCAGATAGAGCACAGTGTAGATATACCTGGTCGTGGTCAGACAAGTCTGTCCGTTCAAGAATAGATTTCTTGTTTGTGTCCTGCTCATTCTTTGTCAGATCCACCAACATCAGGCCAGTGTTCTTCTCTGTCTACTGCCTCCTGCTGGCCTGCGGTCACCTACTGGTTGGCCAGTGAGCCAGCAAGAGAATGTGGAAGCTGAATATGAAACTGTTGAGCCCAGAAAACATTGAGGAACTCAAAAGGGATTACACATATTGGAGAACCAGGAGCCCCTCTTTGAGTCTCCAATGGACAGATGGATAACAGTCAAGAGGAACATTATAGAACATAGAACAGAGAATGTTACAGCACAGTACAGGCCATTCAGCCCTCAATGTTGCACTGACCTGTGAAATTAATCTGATGCCCATCTAACTATACTGTTCCATTATTATCCATATGTATGTCCAATGCCCATTTAACATCAGAGAGTCTATTACTGTTGCAGGCAGGCTGTTCCATGCCCCTACTACTCTCTGAGTAAAAAAACTACCCCGATATCTTTCCTAAATCTACCACCCCTCAATTTAAAGCTATGTCCCCTTGTGTTAGCCTTCACCATCCAAGGAAAAAGGCTCTCACTGTCCACCCTATCTAACCCTCTGATTATCGTATATGTCTCGATTAAGTCACCTCTTAACCTTCTTCTCTCCAACAAAAACAGCCTCAGTTCCCTCAGCCTTTCCTCGTAAAACCTTCTTTCCATACCAGGCAATATCCTAGTAAATCTCCTCTGAATCATTTCCAAAGTTTCCACATCCTTCCTATAATGCGATGACCAGAACTGTACACAATACTCCAGGTGCGGCCTCACCAGTGTCTTGTACAGCTGAAGCATGACCATGTGGCTCCAAAACTCAATCCCCCTACCAATAAACTCCAACACAGCATATGCCTTCTTAGCAACCCTATCAACCTGGGTGGCAACTTTCAGGGATTTATGTACCTGGACACCGATATCTCTCTGTTCATCTCCACTGCCAAGAGTTTTACCATTAGGCATTCTCTGCATTCCTGTTACTTCTTCTGAAGCGAACTACCTCACACATTTCCACACTAAACTCAATTTTCCACTTCTTAGCCCAGCTCTGCATCTCCCTCTGTAACTTACAACATCCTTTGGTACTATATACAACTCTGCCTACCTTAGCATCATCATTAAATTGACTAACTTAAAATTCTACGCCCACATCCAGATCAGATATTAAAGTGACAAAGAGCAATGGCCCCAAAACAGATCCTTGCTGCACACCACTGGTAACTGATCTCCAGGATGAACCCTTGCCATCAATCACTACCCTCTGTCTTCTTTCAGTTAGCCAATTTCTGATCCAAACTGCTAAATCACCTTCAATCCTAAAATTCCATATTTTGAACAATAGCCTACCATGTGGAACCTTACCAAATGCCTTACTGAAGTCTATATACACCACATCAACTACTTTATCTTCTTCCACCTGTTTGTCACCTTCTTGAAGAACTCAATAAGGTTAGTTAGGCATGACCTATCCTTCACAAAACTGTGTTGACTATCCCTAATCAAATTATTCCTTTCCAGATGATTATAAATCCTCTCTCCTATAACTTTTTCCAACACCTTATCCCAACCAAAGTAAGGCTCACTGGCCTACAATTATTAGGGTTGTCCTGACTCCCCTTCTTAAACAAGGGAATAACATTTGCTATCCTCCAGTCCTCTGGTGCTACTCCTGTTGACAATGATAATATAAAAATCAAAGCCAAACCCTCCGCAATCTCCTCCCTGGCTTCCCAGAGAATCCAAGGATAAATCCCATCTGGCCCAGGGGTCTTATCTATTTTCAGATCTTCCAAAATTGCTAAAACCTCCACTTTGTCAACCACAATCCCATCTAACCTAGTAGCCTGTAGCTCTGTGTTCTCACTAACATTGCCCTTTCGCAATGTGAATACTGACGAAAAGTATTCATTAAGCCCTTCCCCTATGTCCTCAGATTCCACATACAACTTCCCACACTGTGGGAATCAAGAGGATCTTTATCCTCAATGTGTTTAGAAGGTGAGAGAGAGAGAGAGAGAGAGAGGGATAACTTTCCAAATTCCAGAAAAACATGCAGAACTTAATCCTGCTGCAGATGATGAGAGTCGATGTCAAGGAGGATCTCCAGGAGGCGAAGAGTCAGCAATCCTTGCACTCTTCCTCAGAGGCCTCAAAGATAATCTTCTGGTCCAGGGTCCGCATTGTGGAGCAGGATGGGACGTGCTTCCGTTTCTTCTTCCAGAAGGTGCACAAGAGAGCTCTGTACTCAGTGGCCTGAGGAAAGAAGATGGTTCAGTAACATCATCTTGGAACAGCAAACCCTTTTATGCCACCTGTATAACGCGTTACCCACAGACAGTTTGGCCTCCCACTTGCTCCAGTCCTTTACCGTGGAGATCCTAGACGACAGCACTTGGTAGAGCCTGGACTAGCTGTTATCTCTGGATGAGCTGACTGAGGCCCTCATGCACCTAGAAAAGAACAAAACCACAGCCAACTGGGTCAAGGCTGTACTATGCTGCCTGTACTCTAATGGGCAGGAAGATCTCTGAGAGCCTCGTGCTCCTCAGGGATACAATTGCCTATGTGCAGGATAGGGAGGTGGATACCTGCCTCATCAGCCTGCACCAGGAAAAGGCCATTGACAGGAGATCGCTCACCTTCCCTCACGTGGGATGTATTCTTCAAAATGAGCTTTGGGAAGGAAATCCACTCTACACCAACATCAGTCGCAAAGTCTCAATCAAAGGGTGGAAATCGGAAGGCTTCCCCATCAGTTCTGGAGTCAGGCAGGGCTGCCCACTCTCTCCTGTCTTATTTATGTGCTGTCATAGAGTCAGAGAGATGTACAGCACAGAAACAGACCTTTGGTTCAACTCGTCCATGCTGACCAGATATCCCAACCCAATCTAATCCCACCTGCCAGCACCTGGTCCACATCCCTCCAAACCCTTCGTATTCATATACCCATCCAAATGCCTCTTAAATGTTGCAATTGTACCAGCCTCCACCACATCCTCTAGCAGCTCATTCCATACGCGTATCACCCTCTGACTGAAAAAGTTGCCCCTTAGGTCTCTTTTATATCTTTTCCCTCTCACCCTTAACCTATGCCCTCTAGTTCTGGACTCCCCACCCCAGGGAAAAGACTTTGTCTACATATTGTATCCATGCCCTTCATGATTTTATAAATCTCTATAAGGTCACCTCTCAGCCTCTGACACTCCAGGGAAAACAGCCCCAACCTATTCAACCTCTCCCTATAGCACAAATCTTCCAACCCGGGCAACCCTGGTAAATCTTTTCTGAACCCTTTCAAGTTTCACAACATCTTTCCGATAGGAAGGAGACCAGAATTGCATGCAATATTCCAACAGTGGCCTAACCAATGTCCTGTACAGCCACAACATGACCTCCTGAGCCTTTTTACTGAGTCCGTCAGGAAGGATGTGAATCTGAGAGGGGTGACTATTCCAGCCCTCCCTGTACATGGACGATATCACCATTTTCTCTTCAGATCTTCAGTGCACAGACTCATGAGCATCTATGACCATTTCAAATTGGCCTTGGGAGCCAAGGTGAATCAAGGCATGAATGAGGTTATGAACTTTGGATTTATGCCGACCGATTCCTTTATCCCCTTCACTGTCAGGACAGATTATCTGAAGGTGCAGAGAGCATGGTTCAGAGGGGCCAGGGCATGTGAAAAAAACTTGGGAGGAGCATATCACCAAGGTGAGGCAGAATCTGGGCTATTGGGAGCACCTCTCCATCAAGTTTGAGGTACTCTCAGTGTTGTTGTACATGGCACAGGTCTGGTCAATCCCCAGAATGTGTGCTGCTGCAGTCACCCCAGCCATCTTCCACTTCATTTGGAGGTCTAAGATGGACAGTGTCCATAGGGATACCATGTACAAAACTCCAGATAAAGTGGGGAGGAACATACTCAACACTACCCCCGTCCTAAAGGCCACCTTTGTGTGTGGCTACATCAAGCTGTGCATTGACCCTCAGTACGCAAGTATCGAGTGTCACTATGTTCTGAGGTTCTACCTGTTCCTGGTTTGCGAAGGATGGGCCTGGCTTCGGCTTTGCAAAATGCTTCAAGTAGTTGGACCATTCCATATTAACTGTCCTTCATGGAGAAATTTGCAAAGAAAATCACCTTTGACCACAAGTCCATCAGGAAGTGGTCAGCATGTATTGTTCTGGAGACCCTGTGAGAAAAGAAGGGGGTGGATGTTGTCAGGTTGTTCCTTGAGCAGACTGTCAAAAGTGATTTGGCAGAATGTCTCATCACCAGAACTTTACAGCAAGCACCAAGGTATTGCTTGGCTGGTGGTGAGAAGATGTCAGATCCTTAATGTCTGCCCAGACTCTTGCACCTCTGCACACTGCCCTTGAAGTGGCTGCGGGGTGGTAGAGACTGTCACACATCTCCTTTGCAAAGGAAGTCTGGAGAGAGATGCAGTGGTTTGTGTCGAGGTTCGTTCTGAGCAGGTACATGACACGGGCTGTGGGCTCTGTGGGCTGATCCCTCGAACACACACCGAGACAAACATCTATTGCACCTGGAAACCATTAACTCAGTGAAAGATTCTCTTTGGTCTGTGTCTGGGATGGGCCGAAGGGCTAAAAGTTAATAATGATATTAGATGGCTGCATGAGACAATAGATAGTGAAGGAGGGGCAGAAGGACTGAAATTGTTGATGATACTTGACAAGTTGCATGACCTTGAACGAGTCCTGTGAATCCAGACTGTCTTCTGTATCTGTGCCTTGTTGTTTGATCTGCCTTCCTGGCCATTTGATTGCCAAGTAATTCCCGAAAGCATGACTCCTTCCTAAGATAGGGCAGTTTTGCCTTTAAGGGAACCATCACTTCTTTCAGCAGTAAATTACTCAGAGGAAGCCAAAATCAAACCAGCATGTCTATTTATAAAGCCCAAGCTCCAGATTCCACACTTTTAAAAGCAACTTGAAATCAAATTAAACCTTTTAAACAGGCTCTGCAACAAAAATAAAATGTTCAAATTTAAAAGAACAAAATTCAATTTAAAATATTGCTTTCTGGACTAAAAATACACTCCAAGCCCTGCAGTGCCCAACAAACACAGGAAACCATCGGACATAGCATGCTTCCTCTCCAACAATACCCGAGCTTACATGTAGTTGCAAAAGAGAGGAAGGCAGTCAGGCTGAAAGACCCATTAACTGTTTGCTGCCTGGAACAATTCAAATTGGCTGGGAGCCCCAGATGCTATTTTATCTGTTTATTCAATCTAACATCAATAATTTATGTGCATAAAATGAAGATCTGAGCAATACTGAATAGCTCAGATAGGGTCACTCAGCACAAGAAACAGACCCTTCGGCCCAACTCATTTTGCCCACAAAAATTTCCGAAACTGAACTAGTCCCATTACCTGAATTTGTCCCATATCCCTCTCAATGATTCCAATCCATGTCTTTTAAACATTGTGAGTGTGTTTGCCTCTACCAATTCCTCTGGCAGCTTGTTCCACACACTCACCACCCTCTGTGTGAAAAGGTTACCCATCAAATTCCCTTTCAAATCTTTCCCTATCTCACAGATCTGCTTCTGAAAACAATTTTACATCTATGGAATATTGTTGAATGTCTGAATTATGATTAAGAACCTGATCAGTAAACTGTTGTTGAAAAGCACACATTAAACAGCAAGATTTAAAAAAAATACTAACTTCAGCCTGTGCTAAGCTTTATTTTTCTCTATATATACTTTTAAAAAGTAATTTGATCTTAGTTCTTTTCTTTTCCTGTCTGACTATCTGTGATAATTCTTTAATGTGATTGGCTGCTTTAATAACTGGGAAGAAGTGAGGACTGCAGATGCTGGAGGTCCGAGTTGAGAGTGTGGTGCTAGAAAAGCACAGCAGGTCAGGCAGCATCCAAGGAGCAGGAGAATTGGTGTTTTGTGCATAAGCCCTTCACCAAGAATGAGCCCTATTCCTGATGAAGGGCTTATGCCCGAAATGTTGATTCTCCTGCTCCTTGGACGCTGCCTGACCTGCTGTGTTTTTCCAGCACCACACTCTTGACTGCTTTAATAACTGCACTTGTACAGTAGAAATCCTTTATTCCTGATGAAGGGCTTTTGCCTGAAACGTCGATTTCGAAGCTACTTGGATGCTGCCTGAACTGCTGTGCTCTTCCAGCACCACTAATCCAGAATCTGGTTTCCAGCATCTGCAGTCATTGTTTTTACCTCATTCAGTCAGAAATCCAGTGCACACCCAAGGGAGGCAATTGTCTCATCCTAGACCTTTTGGGTCAGCAGTGAAGACCATTGTTTGTTTGGTGATAAAAACTCCAGGCCAGTGAATCAGGCTTATACGAACATGCGAACAAGTGAACCAGGAGTTGGAATAGGCCACTTGGTATCTCTAGGCTGTTTCACTTTTTAATATGATCATGGCTGATCTGATTACTCCTCTTTCCTGCCTATTCTGATCATCTTTCATCCCCATCTGCTTGTCAAGAATCTGTTTACCTCTGTCCTAAATCTATTCAAAGCCGCTGCTTCCGCCTTCTTTTGAGGAAACATGTTCTCCTTCTCTCTGTCGTAAATGGATAATCCTTTAATTTTAAGCAGACACCCTTAGTTTTAGATTTTCCTATAACAGGAAACATCCTTTCCACATGCATCCTGTCAAGATCTCTCAGGATCTTACATGTTCCAATCAATTCAGTTCTCACTCTTCTACACTTCAGCACACACAAACCTAGCCAGCTGCCTATTTCCGGTGTTAGTCTAGTGTAACAAAAGGTGAATAATGGATGTATTATTAAAACTTTAGAAGTTAGATTTTAAGATAGAGCTGAAAAAATTCAAAAAGTCATTTGGTTAGTGTCCTAAATATATCATGGTTAAGAAAGTATAGTGATTGGGACCAGGTTGACCTCATTAACTATGAGGTTTTTGATTGGGTTTGTTAACCTGGGACTTGGCTGACCAATATAATCAGGAGATTAGAATCTCCTCAGTTGAACACTGACACTGAGCTGGGTGGTCACAGCCAGTGTACCTTGCACCAATAAACAAATGTGTGACTTGGTGATGGGACCCGGAATCTATGCAGTTATATCATAATGCTTATACCTGCCATCAAATGCCTATGACAGAAAAAGTAAAGAAAACAAAGCCGTTAGTTTTGTTTTTCTTCAGAAAAAAAAAGGAATCAAGCTTTCAGTTCAGTTTAGAAGATACAACAATATACTTTTGTTCAGGGGAACCAGTCACCTCCGCAGGAATGTTTTCTAGTCTGTGTTGTTTCTAAGCTGGACACCTTATAAAGATATCTTCAAGTGGTTAGAACTGAGCAAATTTAGGTCCTCAGAATTGTGAAAGATTCATGCCAAAGACTTGGAAATATATCAAAGAACTGTGTTTGGCACGCTTTCCTCTATTGGTCAGAGTATTGAGTACAGGAGTTGGGAGGTCATGTTGCAGCTGTACAGGTCATTGGTTAGGCCACTTTTGGAATATTGTGTGCAATTCTGGTCTCCTTCTTATTGCAAGCATGTTGTGAAACTTGAAAGGGTTCAGAAAAGATTTACAACGCCGTTGCCAGGGTTGGAGGATTTGAGCAAGAGGGAATAATTGAATAGGCTGGGGCTGTTTGTTGAATAGATTGGAGCTGAGAGGTGACCTTATAGAGGTTTATAAAATCATGAGGGACATGAATATGGGGTGGAGGAATCTGGAACTAGAGGACATAGGATTAGGGTGAGAGGGGAAAGATATAAAAGAGACCTAAAGGGCAACTTTTTCATGCAGAGGGTGGAATGAGTTGCCAGAGGAAGTGGTGGAGGCTGGTACAATTGCAACATTTAAAAAGCATCTGGATGGGTACATGAACAGGAAGGGTTTGGAGGGATAAGTGCCGGGTGCTGGCAGGTGGAACTAGATTGGGTTGGAATATCTGGTCAGCATGGACGTGTTGGACCAAAGGGTCTGTTTCCGTGCTGTACATCTCTGTGACTCTATGACTCTATAACTGTCACCATAATGCATGGATAAAAAAATTGTAAGAAACAATGAATCAATTAAGTAGAAATTTAAAGATTTGAGTTCGGTATGATTTCTCTCGACCTGATGTTGCAGAAGAAACATTTAGTCAGACGACATATTCTTGTTTCACACAGAGATAGCATCTTTGCTACTTGTAATGCAAGGGACTCAACCTTAAAGGGACAAAAGTTGCCCTTTGCCCAGAAAGTCTGCCTTTTGGTGATTACAACCATATTTTTATACAAAAATCCACATCAATCAGGCATCGGATCCTTCTTCTTGACCAATTACATATTAACTTTCATAGTAGAGTTATCACATTGAGCTTTGGGTACATGGCACTTAGCATTCGATCATTTACCTCAAACTTCTGCAGCACAGGTTGAATGTGGTTTAGTTTCCTGTTTTCTTTCTGATTTGGGACAAGTTACAGTAAGCTAGCTTAGCTCACGTTAATGCTTGGCTACATGTTTCTTTGCTAGGTGGAAGCAGGTCTGATTAACCCCACATTGTCTCTGTGTTTAGCTGCACATTTTCTGTCCCCGCTCTTGAAAAGCTTAAGTGACCTATTCTTATGTTCTGGCTCTGTTCTTGAATCCTTCCACACTCCTCCATTTTGTCCTTAGACACCAATCTGTCTCAGTCTTTGGAATTCTATATCCTTATCCTCTGGCATGATCACCTGCTGGACCATGGCACTAGCAGTAGCCTTTTTACACCACAGGTGCAAAGGTTTCTAAAGCACCCTACCAGGACCAAGACCATCATGATCAGGAACGGTTCGATCCCCAAGTTCACCAAGGAAGGACAAGGACACAAACGTCACCAAGAGAAAGCTATCAGTTTAGTACTCTCACCGAAACTTTCTTTTCACTAAAATGCACGATAACTTCAATCCGTTATTCTAATTTGTTTTCTTTTTCCACTACGCTCCATCTCTAATTGTTTGTTTTTTCTCTAAGATGACCCATATATCGTAAATGTACTTTATAGCTCATTCCAGGTATTTGATATATTTCTGTGCAAATTTGTCCAAATTCAAAATTCTGTTTTGAGATCTCTTACAATAATTATGATTTTATATACCTTCTACTTGATCTTTCCAGAAACTGCAAATAACAATCAGTACCCTCTGATCCCATATCTTCCTATAACACCCTCTGAATCCTAACCACAACATCTAGCCAACAGCCTGTTTGTCATATATGCTTGTCTGCTTCAAACCAATTTTCTTTACTCAACTACAACTTCAAGTCTGCTCATTACACTAGCATTTGCAATGTAACCGTCTTTAGATGTTCTTTGTCTTGTCCGGTACTTCTGGGATCGATGCTGGTTTGACGTATGATGTTAGGTCTACATGGGCCTTCCTTCTGTGTGGGTCACCAATAATACTTGGTACGGCCCTTCCCACCTGGGTTCCAAACAGTTCTTTTGGCAGAACGATGTGATAAATACGTACTCTCCTTGCTGGTATATGTGGCAGCTTTCCTTAGTGGCTTCCTTTTGAGCTTCAACTGCCTTTGAATGGAAGGCTTTAAGAGACTTAGTTAAGGCCATAAAATAGTTCAACAGGATTTCATTCGGATTTCGCTGCTCGTTGGATGCTGCCTGAACTGCTGTGCTCTTCCAGCACCACTAATCTAGTATTAGGATTTCATTCATGCCTTGAATGTTCACTTCAAGGTGGTAAGAGCAGTATTTATTGGCAGTCTTATTGGTCTACCCACTATTATCTCATGAGGGGACAGTCCCTTTGCCCTATTATGACTTAATCTTATTAACAAAAGGTTATAGGTAATATTGCTGGACATTTCAAGCTGCTTTTCCTCACATAAATTTGTTACTTTGTTTTTCTTTCAATGTTCTGTTGTGCTTTTCTATTGCTCCAATTGACTGGTGGGTGATATGGGCATGACAGGTGATAATTGCTCTGCAGTCCTTTAAAATGCAGTCCATTGCCACTTGGTATTTGTTCTGGCACTCTGAAATGGGGTGCGGAATCTGCAAGAAGATCTTGGCCGCCATTGTGGCATCATTCTTTCGAGTAGGGTAAGCTTCCATCCACCTAGAGAATACATTTAAAGTAACCAATACATAACTAAAACCCATATGTTTAGGCATTTGAACAAAGTCCATTTGCAACTACACAAAGGAGCCCCATGGTTGGGGCTGCGAAGCAGGCTTAACACTGGCAGTTTTCCCTGCTTTAAATGTTTGACATTTCATACATCCAGCACTTTTTTTTCAGCTATAGTCAGAAAGCCTGGTACGTGCCAGGATTGATGTACAAAACTATTCATTTTGCCTTTGCCCACATTGGTCCAGTGGAGTCTATTTGGTGGTCTAGCTCCATCAGCTACAAAGATCCAATCAGGTCTTTCCTTTTTTGCGACTGGAACTGTAATTAGCACTGCCAATGTTGCAGGATACTAAAGATTTCATTCAGCTCCTTCATTACCCATCTTATACAGACGGTACAGAATATCTGTTTCATACATGGCTGCAACTCGTTTAGAATAGCACTTATAAGGATGGGTGTCCCCGCATCTCCTTCAATACCCAAATATTGTTCAACATAACCCTCACATCCTCATCAGTTTTCTCAGACTTTAGAACATTTCACTGGAATTTTATTCAAACAAAATCCAAAATTCCAATTTTCACAAAGTACATTTGCAATGAGAAAATCATAACATCCAGAATTAAAGATAAGTTTACATGTTAAAACAGTTTTTGGAAGTTCACTCTGGCCAGAAAGTGAAATTTCAAATGTGATAAATTCCAATTCCAAGAAGTAAAGTTTTGCTCAGCTTTTTGAACCAATTTTTAAAATCAACATTTCATTTGCTTTAAACTACCACTGTTGGTTCCTTACAAGGATATGACATTAACTATATATGTCCAACATTGACGCAGATTACATTTTCAAATCACCATGGATTTCCAAAATGCAAACTTAATTCAAAACATTCCCAGATCTTGAGTTCCAGGGAAAGAAAATGCAAATATTACACAAGACACCAATTAACCACCAATGAGTAAAAGTACATTCA
This sequence comes from Chiloscyllium punctatum, assembly GCF_047496795.1. Taxonomy (NCBI): domain Eukaryota; kingdom Metazoa; phylum Chordata; class Chondrichthyes; order Orectolobiformes; family Hemiscylliidae; genus Chiloscyllium; species Chiloscyllium punctatum. The sequence goes on along the minus strand of NC_092756.1, from coordinate 67,641,013 downwards.
AAACAGACCACAATGAGTTAACATTTTGTTGAGTGAGTGCAGCAAAAGTTGTCTCTCTCTATGTTTCCATTTCATTTTTGTTTTTCTCAAAATTTCAGCCAATTGTTTTATGCGATGACAACTAAAGGTGCCATTAGGTGGAAATGACTTCTCAGTTCTTTGTGTCCATTTCACCCATTTGTCAACAAATTACTTTTTATTTCGGAATCACACCCATAATGGACATACATGTATATCAAAGGTATTCCCTTCTGAGGGTGCACCTCATGAGAGACATCATTCCTCACCCTTCTGACAGCTGTCACACACTCACACTATCACAATTGTGTAATCATGCAAACTGGACATCCTTTAATTCGTATGTCGCAATTTATCAAATTGCCCAATCTTTTCCCAGATAACTGTCAGCTGGGCTTCTTCACTTCTTCATCCCAGATTTTCATCAACTGGGGTCCCTGATTACCTATCCAACTTTTCTAGGACTCTAGAATAACATTCACTGACGCCACACATCCAAATCTGTACTATCGTCACTTCTGATTGGTTTACCTCAGTCCTGGAACACAGGTCACAACCCCATTCCCTGCCACTAAGCAAACCAAAGAGATAAAAGTTTGACCTTTTATATGCTGCGGCTGGTTCGTTTACTGGCAAGGTGCGGTCCCCAGACCAGTGTCTCAAGCCAAAGGGTTAGCCATCTCATTGGAACCTCCAAAAATTGTTGAAGGAACATTTAGTCAGATGGTAGTATTTTTATTTCACACACACACAGCACCTCTATTCCTTGCAATACAAGGGAGTCAACCTTAAAGGGACAACAGTTGCCCTTTGCCCAGAGAGATTGCCTTTCAGTGGTTACAATCATATTTTTATACACAGATCCACATCAATCATGTATCTGTTCCTTCTTATTGACCAATTACATATTGATTTTCAAGCCTTGGTAACGTAATTGACTTATCACATTGAGCTTTGGGTACGTGGCACTTAGCATTAGACCATTTACCTCAGACTTCTGCAGCACAGTATTCTATGATCTATGTTGTTGTTCACAAGTTAAAGTGTGGTTTAGTTTTCTATTTTCTTGCTGAATTGGGACAAGTGCAGCAAGCTGGTCTACACTAGCCTTGTGTGCATGCTTGGCTACATGTTTCTTTGCTTAAGTGGAATCACGTCCGATTAGCCCTACCTTGTCTGTGTGTTTAGCTGCACATTTACTGTGGAGAAGATGAGGACTGGAGATCAGAATCCAGAGTGTAGTGCTGGAAAAGCACAGCAGGTCAGGCAGCATCTGAGGAGCATGGGAATTGAAGTTTCAGGCATAAGTCCTTCATCAGGAATTCCTGGTGAAGTGGTTATACCCGAAACATCTATTCTGCTCATCAGATGCTGCCTGACCTGCACATTTACTGTCCCACTCTCGAATAGCTTGGGTGACCTACCTTTACGCTCTGGCTCTGTTTTTGAATCTTTCCAAATGTGAAACAGGGTTGAACATTATTTTGCTTACAATATTTCTAAACTGTCTTTTATATCTTTACCACTTGTATGTTTCTTTTTCACAATAAACTTACGTTCTGTTGTTAAAGAACATCTTCAGCCTCACATGAATAAGAAGAAAGAACAGTACTTTTCGGCTGACCATGTCTGTGCCAATCATGATGCTATTCTAAACTAATCCCATTTGCTTGCACATGCTCTGTATCCCTCTATTCTCTGCCTGTTCTTATGTCTGTCTAAATGCTTCATATACATTGTATCATATCTGCTTCAGCCACCTCCTCTGGCAATGTTTTCCAGACATCCACCATCACTTGAGTTAAAAAAAAAGTTTTGCACATCTCCTTTAAACATTTTCCCTGTCAAACCTATGCCACCTAGTATTTGACATTTCGGGAATAACATTCTGATGATCCACTGTATCCATGCCTCTCAGTTTGTAGTACTGCTAATCAACAAGTCCCTCAGCCTCTGATGCTCTAAAGGAAACAATCAAAGTTTATCCAATCTCTCCTTACACCTAATCCAATCCAATCCAGGCAACATTATAGAAAAACTTTTCTTGAACTCTCTCCAAAGCTTCCATATCTGTCCTATAGTGCGGCAATCAGAACTGCACACAGCACTTCATATGTGGCCTGACCACATGACTTGCCAACCTCAGTGCCCTGACCAATGAAGGAAAGTATGCCATATGCTTTCTTTACCACCTTATCCACTAGTGTTGCCATTTTCATAGATCTATGGGCTTACACTACATGATCCCCCCGTATATAAATAATTTCAATAGTCTGAGCTTTTAAAATGCATTGCCTCACACTTGCCCAAATTAAACTCCATCTGCCATTTCTCTGCCCAACTTACAGCTGATTTCTATTCTGATGAATCCTTTGATATCCTTCCTCATTGTCCACAACTCCACCAATTTTTGTGTCATCTGCAAACACAGACTTCTATAACCAAGCCAACTTTGTGACCAACTTGCCAATCACCATAGATCCCATGTGACTTAATGATTTGAAGCAACCTACCATGAGGGACCTTGTCAAATACTTTAGTAACAGTACCCCCAATCATCTTTGTCATTTCCTCAGCAACCCAATGAAATGTGTGATACAAGATCTCCCCTGCATGAAGTCATGCTGACTATTCCTAATAAGTCCATTCTTCTCCATTTGAAAGTAAAAACCAATGTAACATTCACCAGTCTAACATTTCTAGATTATCCCCATTGCCCTTATTGAACAAGAGAACAACATTGTCTATTTTGGGACCTGTGGCTAAGGACGTTACAAAGATCTTTGTAAAGATCCCAGCAATCTCCTCTCTTGCCTCCTTCAGTATCCTGGGATAGATCCCATCAAGCCCTGGAACTTATCTACCATAAATGTTCTTCAAGAAACCCAACACCATTTCCTTCTTAATATAAACATGCCTTAAACTGTCCCTGAGCTTACCATCACCCCATGTCTTTCTCCTTGGTGAATTCCAGTGGGACTCTCCTTAATCTTACCCATCAAAAATATTTCATGGCCCCTTCTAATTTATTTTTCAAGTATTTTCTGCTTCCTTTATATTCTGTAAGGGCCTTGTTGATTTCTGTTTCGTAAACCTTTTTAAGGTTCCTTTATCTTTTTAACTTAACTTACAACATCTCTTGTCATCCAAGGTTCCCAAATCTTACCAACCTTATCCTTCAGTCACACAGGAACATGCTTGCCCTGAACTCTGGTCAACTGACTTTTAAAAGACTCACACATGTTAGATCTGCATTTACCTTCAAACAGTCAGCCCCAGTCTAATTTTTCCAGTTCTTGTCTAAGACTGTTATAATTAGCCTTTTCCTAATTAAGTACTTTCATCTAGTATTACCTTAAAAGTTATAGAATTATGTTCACTGTTCCTAGAATGCTCCTCCACTGAAATGTCAATCACATGACCACAAGTTCATTCCCAAATACGAGGTTGAGTATGGCTCCTTCCCAATTGGACTACCAACATATTATTTCAGGAATTCCTCCAACATGCATCTACAAATTCTGACTTATCTAAGCCCTTGGCATGAAGGGAGTCCCCATGAATATTGAGGAAATTGAAATCACCCATTGCCACAACCTTGTTGTTTTTAAATCTTTCCATGATATATTTCCAAAATATATCAGTAATTTGCCTTATATATCTGTTCCTCTAATTCAACAATAATTTTGATCTTTTTAATGCTTACCTTGCTTGGCATACCTCCTATGCAGGGTAACCTCCTGCCTCACTCTGTCTAAGCACTCTATGATCTTTATGTACTTGCTTACTATGATCTGCCTGTACTGCTTGCAAACACAGCTTTTCACTGTACTTAGGTACATGTGGCAATAAATAAATTAAATCAAAATTCCTGCTGGCTATTGGGAATCCTATGGTAAAACCATATCATGGTAATTGCACTTTTCTTATTCTTAAGTTGTACCCATATTGCCTCATTTGATAGACCCTCCAACATATCTTCTCTTAGTACAGCTGAGACATTCTCCTTGATCAGGAATCCAACATTTTATGGACCAGACCAAACCTCCTCAAAATATATTGAAAAGATTGTCTTGAGCCTGACTTTTTCTTATTTTAAAGATAAGTGTAAGGCATTCAGATGCAATTAGATTGATCAAACTACTCGATGTTAAGCAAAACACATTTTATTTTTACACTACCTTAAAATATAGATAGACAATCTAGAAATAAAGTTAAAGAATTGGCTTAACTGTAATTGTATTGAAATGCTTAACAAAATAACAGATATATTGACTACTACTAATTAACTGTTTCAATATAGTAACGTCCCATAAACACACACTTGGCAACAAGCAAAATTCAATGAAATAGGTAACGAAATGTCTGGATATCAAACCTACAGCTCAGCGAGCAAACCTACACTCTAAACCTCAACCTGAGCTACAAACCTTCACAAACCTTGCATCAATGAAATAGATTGTGTCACAGGCAATTCTCCAGTAAAGAAGGAAAAAAAATCAAGAGACAGCTGAGACAAAGAGTAGCAGGGACGGATGTACTACAGTTTCCAAACTCAGCTTCTAGGCCCAGCAACTGCTACTGAAAACCAAAACTAAAAATCCCAGCTCTGTAGTTGCTCCTATTGTTCCAACTTTTAAAAAAAGCCTCTCAAGCTGTTTACTTTATTAGCTTTCGAACATGACTTGGTGCTGGTGTTGGACTGGCGTGGACAAAGTTAAAAACCACACAACACCAGATTATAGTTCAAGTTGTCACCTGATGGAGTGGTGCTCCGAAAGCTGGTTCTTCCAAATAAACCTGTTGGACTGTAACCTGGTGTTGTGTGATTTTTGGCTTTCGAGCAGATTGCCATGCACCTCTGTCACCACCTTTCTTCATTAAAAAGAAAACCAGAACAAAATATATCCCTTAAAGCCACAGTATCGTCACAAACTCCTTCACTCCTTTTACATACTTCTCTATCATAGAGTCATAGAGATGTACAGCATGGAAACAGACCCTGTGGTCGGAATCATCCATGCTGACCAGGTATCCTAGATAAATCTAGTCCCACTTGCCGGCACTTGGCTCAAATCCCTCTAAACTCTTCCTAGTCATATATCCATCTGGACGCTTTTCAAATGTTATAATTGTACCAGAGCTGAGAGTGTAGTGCTGGAAATGCACAGCAGGTCAGGGAGCATCTGAGGAGTAGGAGCATCTCCATCAGGAATCAGCTTATGCCCGAAATATCAATTCCCCTGCTCCTCGGATGCTGCGCTTTTCCAGCACTACACTCACGACTCTGAGCTCCAGCATCTGCAGTCCTCCCTTTCTCTTTATAGTTATACCAGCCCCCACCACTTCCTCTTGCAGCTCATTCTATACATACACCACCCTTTGCATGACACAGTTGCCCCTGAGGTCTCTTTTAAATCTTTCCCTTGTCATCCTAAACCTACGCCCTCTAGTTTTGGATTCTCCCACCCTCGGGAAAAGACCTTGTCTATTTATCCTATCCATGCCCCTCATGATTTTATAAACCTTTATAAGGTTTTGACACTCAGCCTTTGACACTCCAGGGGAAGTAGACTCAGCCTACTCAGTGCCTCCTTATAACTCAAACCCTCAAACCCTGGCAACATCCTCGTAAATTGTTGCTGAACTCCTTTAGGTTTCATAACAGCCTTCAAATAGCAGGAAGACCAGAATTACACACAGTATTCCAAAAGCGGCCTAACCAATGCCCTGTACAGCTGGAACATGACCCCCCAACTCCTATACTCAATGCTCTGACCAATAAAGGAAAGCATATCAAATACCTTTTTCACAGCGACTCTACTTTCAAGGAACTATGAACCTGAACTCCAAGGTCTATTTGTTCAGCAACACTCCCCAGGACTTTACCATTAACTGTATAAGTCCTGTCCTGATTTGCTTTTCCAAAATGCAGCACCTCACATTTATCTAAATTAAACTCCATCTGCCACTCCTTGGCCCATTGGCATATCTGATCAAGATCCCATTCTACTTTGAGGTAACCTTCTTCACTGTCCACTACACCACCAATTTTGGTATCATCTGCAAACTTATTAATTATACCTCCTATATTCACATCCAAATCATTTACATAAATGACGAAAAGCAGTGGACCCAGTACTGATCCTTGTGGCACTCCTCTGGTCATCGGTCTCCAGCCTGAAAAGCACCTCTATCTTCCACCTTTGAGCCAATTCTATATTGAAATGATTACTTGTCCCTGTATTCCATATGATCTAGCCTTGCTTGCCAGTCTACCATGAGGATACTTGTCAAAGGCCTTATTGAAGACCATATAGATCATGTCCATCGCTCTGCCCCATTCAATCTTCTTCTTCAAAAAACTCAATCAAGTTAGTGCAACATGACTTCCCCATGCCTGAGACATGTAAACCTTTTCTCAAACCACGTTTCTGTAATGCCACATTGTGGTCCCATGCATGTAATCTAGGCTCTAAGCTCATCCACCTTATCTATTATACTCGCTGCATTAAAATAACTGTTCTTCAGGCTGATCATCCTGCCATGTATGTTAAGGCTCTTCCTTTCTTTCGACAATATTAACTTGGTTTAGTCCCTCTCTTCTCTTCAAATACTCCACATGCTGAACTACTGCTCTGGTTCCCATCCCTGCCATATGGGTTTAACTCCTCCTGAGTTGCATTGACAAATTTTGCTGCAGGGATATTGATTCCCCTCAAGTTTAGGTATAACCTCTCCTTCTTGTACATGTCCCACTTGCCTTGGAAGAGACCCCAGTGATCCAGATATCTTAATCCATCCCTCCTATACTAGCTCTTCAGCAAGCACTCAACAGTATTTTCTTCCTATTTCTGACTTCACTAGCAGTTGGCACAGTGAGTAATCCTAAAAATACAACCCTGGAAGTTCAACTACTTACATCACACCCTAAATTCCCTTTGCAGGACCTCATCTCTCTTTCTGTTTGTGTCATTAGTACTAATATGGACACGACCTCTGGTTGCTCACCCTCCCCCTTCAGAATATCCTGTGCATGCTCAGAGATATCCTTGACCTGGCACCAGGGAGCTAGCCAGCATCTTGGTGTCTTGCCCGTGGCCACAGAAGCATCCATCTGAGCCCCTGACTACGAAGTCTTCATCACTGTCTCTCACCTGCACTTCAGTCCAGCCTGCTTCAGGGACTAACCATACATTAACTTATCACAAAAGTTAGACGTATGAACTATCAAGCCACATTTAATTTGGGGATCTGACTTGTCCAATAGTATCATCAGTAGGGACCACAATACTGTAAACCTTCTCTGAACAGCTTCCAATTCATCTACATACTTGGGGTTTATAAAATTATATAAAACCTTATAGAGGTTCATAAAATTATGAGGGGCATGGATAGGGTAAATAGGCAAAGTCTTTTCCCTGGGGTCAGGGAGTCCAGAATTAGAGGGCATAGTTTAGGGTGTGAGGGGAAAGATATAAAAGAGACCTAAGGGGCAACTTTTTCACACAGAGGGTGGTACATGTATGGAATGAGCTGCCAGAGGAAGTGGTGGAGGCTGGTACAATTGTAACATTTGAAAGGCTTTTGGATGGATGTATGAATAGGAAGGGTTTGGAGGGATATGGGCCGGGTGCTGGCAGGTGGGACTAGATTGTGTTGGGATATCTGTTCGGCAGGGACGGGTTGGACCGAAGGGTCTGTTTCCATGCTGTACATCTCTATGACTCTATCCATTCTTAAATAAGGAGATTCATACTGTTCACAGAATGATCAGAGAGAAAGTATGACTGATAAGGGATAGTTGAGGGGACTTGTCCCTGGAGGTAGGGGAGGCCCTAAATGAGTCTTTTGCTTCAGTATGCACAAGAGAGAGGGACCTTGTTGATCATGAGAACATCATGGACAAGGTTAATGGGCTTGAGCAGATTGATATTAAGAAAGTGGATGTGCTGGAAATTCTGGGAAGCATCAAGCTAAGTAAGTCCCCAGGGCCGGACCAGATATATCCAAGGTTATTACAGAAAGCAAGGAATGACATTGCTGCATTCTGGCACTGATCATTGCATCCTCACTCTCCACTGGAGTAGTATTGAATGATTGGAGGAAGATGAATGTTGTTCCTTTGTTCAAGAAAGGGACTAAGGAAGTCCATGGAATTATAGACCTGTCAGTCTTACATACGTGGTAAGCAAGATACTGGAAGGGAATCTGAGAGATAGGACTTATGACTATTTGGCAAAACATAATTTGGTTAAAGATAGTCAGCGTGGCTTTGTGAAGGGCAGGTCATGCCTCACAAGCCTCATTGAGTTCTTTGAGGATGTGATGAGACAAGTTGATGAAGGTCGAGCAGTGGATGTGGTGTACGTTCAGTGAGGCATTTGATAAGGTTCCCCCCTCTAAACTCATTCAGAAATTAGGAGGTATGGGATACAGGGACATTTGGCTGTCTGGATACAGAATTGGCTGGTGAAAAGAAGACAGTGAGTGGTAGTGGGTGGAAAGTATTCTGCCTGGAGGCCGGTAACCCGTGGTGTCCCGCAGGGATCTGATTTTGGGCCTCTGCGCTTTGTAGTTTTTATAAGTGGAAGGATGGGTTAGTAAGTTTGCTGATGACACAAAGGTCAGTGGTGTAGATAGTGCCAAGGGCTATTGCTAGCTACAACAAGACATTGATAGGATACAAAGCTGGGCTGAGATGTGATAGATGGAATTCAACCTGGATAAATGTGAAGTGATTCATTTTGGAAGGTGGAATTTGAATGCCGAATACAGGTTAAAGTCAGGATTCTTAACAGTGTGGAAGAATAGAGGGATCTTGGGGTCCATATACACCAATCCCTCAAAGTTACCACCCAAGGTGTTAGATTTGTTAAGAAGGCCTATGGTGTTTTAGCTTTCATTAACAGGGGGATTGAATTTAAGAACAGCAAGGTTTTGCTGCAGCACTATAAAGCCGTGGTTAGACCACACTTGGAATATTGTGTCCAATTCTGGTCTCCTCATTTATAAAGATGAATATAAATGCTTTAGAGAGGGTGCAGAGGAGATTTACCAGGATGCTGTCTGGATTGAAGGGCTTGTCTTATGAAGAGAGGTTGAGTGAGCTAGGGTTTTCACACTGGAAAGAAGAAGGAAGAGAGGTGAATTGATAGAGGTGTACAAAATAATAAGAGGCATAGATAGAGTAGGCAGCCAAAGAGTTTTCCCCAGGGCAGAAATGGCTATCATGAGGGGTCATAATTTTATGGTGATCGTAGGTTCTTTACGCAGAGTGGTGGGTGCGTGCAGGTGCTAGCAGTAGTAGTAGAGTCATTGGGGCATTTAAGTGACTGGTGACAACACATGGACAGCAGTAAATTGAGGGGTGTGTAGGTTAGGTTGATCTTAGATTAAAATAAACGCTCAGCACAACATCATGGGCCAAAGGGCCTGTACTGTGCTGTACAGTTCTATGTTCTAAGTTCTAATCCAGATGTGGTCTTACCAATGCCCTGTATCACTGAAGCATAAGCTTTATCTATACTTTTATATTCAGTTCCCCTCACAATAAATGGTAACATTTTATAAGCTTTCCTGATTCCTTGCTGCACCTGTAGATTACCTAGATTTTTGTAATTCATACACTAGGGCACACACATCCCTCTGTATCTCAGAGATAAAGTAATCACTCACCATTTAGAAATTATGTTTTTCTTTATTTCTTCCCACCAAAATTAGTGCAATGATTAAACGTAGTGCAGGGTTAGAAGCAATTTTCAGCCCCAAAGATGATCAGGAAAAGTTGCATCATTTGACTTCTGCTATTTGGATCTTGCAACGTTACCGAAACCATGTGATTCATCAGAAATGCAGAGAGGAAGTAGAAACACTGAAGACTGGGAATTCAGAAGGACAGCTTAGTTCACTCCTGCGAAGTTCGAAAAGGAAATTGTCAAGTTTTGTTAGTTCACGTGCAGAACCCAGAAGATATTGCAACATTGTCTCCTGAATGGCTTTCTGCTGATATACAAGTACGAGGTAAAGTGAACATGGAATGAAAGCAGAAAGTGATGGAACTGCATGGCAGATCTTTAGCCTGAGAAGGAGTTAATAGTTCAAGTTTAAAAGGAAACATGGATGGTTATCAATTGTTCTTTCTATGGTGTTTAAATCTTTGGACAGACTTGGAAGCAACTGAAAGATGCTTGTAAGTATGTAAATGTTTAGATTTAACATTACTTCTGGTTAACCTGGACCATTATTTAACAGGACCACAGTAGTCCTTGTTAGAATATTCTCCTTCATGCCATTCTCAATGAAAGTCATCAATAGACTCGGCAAGTATTTTTTATTTACAAAAATGACTTGAAATAAGCAGTAGATGGATATTTGAGGCTTTATGTCCATATTTTAAATATCCATCTTTTGGCCAACATTGATGCAGAGAGTCCTTGTTTTCTTGTTTATTTTCCTCTCTTCCCTCCACTCTGATTTTAAACTGAGTGACATGTCATCCAGATAAGATAGCAGCAGGGTAGAATAGTTTGCAATGCATCCATAGATTGTCCTTCTAACTGCATTTATATCTGAGACCTGGAAATTAGTTGCAACCCAGAAACAGTGACACTTGCTTCTAGGATTTTAACCCCTGGTTTTCCCCTTGTACTGGATATGAATCATTGTTGGGGGGAAAGGCATCATGTAACCATTGTTGTAAAATCCCATCTGGCCCTTTGGAGAAGGAAATCTGTTGTCCTTACCTGGCCTGGTTTACATATGACTCCAAACCCACAGCAATCTGGTTTTCACGTAACTCTTCTCTTAAAATGACCTAGAGAAGGAGTCAGATCAAGGGCAACCAAATGCTGGCCTTGCCAACAACACCAATATCTCATGCAAGATCATGGTTGATCTGTGATTCAAGATTCAGCTTGATTTCAAAATGAAAGGAAAGGAAACAAAAAGAATTTCTCAGGTATGACCTCATGTTTACAGGAGAAAGTGAGGACTGCAGATGCTGGAGGTCAGAGCTTATGCCTGAAACGTCGATTCTCCTGCTCCTTTGAAGACATTTTACAGCCAATAAAATTAAGCACAATCTCTGTTGCAATTTTGGAAACATAACAGTCAATTAGTTCAGAGCAAGCTCCCACAGGCAGCAATGTAGTAAAGATCTGACAATCTGCTTTTGGGATACATTGAGGGCTACATAACAGAGGCTAACTCCTCTCCTGTTCTTCAAAGGGGTAGGATGGGAATCTTTTATGTTCACCTGTGAGGGTGTACTATTGTATCCTCTGTACATTCACGACTGTTGCCAAATTCTGAGTGAACATCATCTCCATGTTTGCTGATGACACCACCATGGTAGGACATGTATCGAACAATGATGAGCCAGAATACAGAAAGATGAGAGAGGGCTTGGTGTCTTGGGGCAATGATAACAACTTTCTCTCAACATCAGCAAAGCAAAAAAGAACTCATCATTCACTTCAGAAAGAAAGGAGCAGAACACCCCCCCCATCTGTATCAATGTAGGGTTGGAGTTGAGAGGGTTGAGAGTGTCAAGTTCCCAGGAGCGACAATAACCGACAACGTGTCCTGGACTTCACAATTAGGTTAAATGCGGCAGTCAAGAACCTCTTCTTCCTCAGGCAGCTTAGGAAATTTGGCATATCCATAAGGGCCCTCACCAACTTTTACAGATGCACCATAAAAAGCATATAATTTGGCTGCATAGCGGCTCTGCTCAGGACTGTAAGAAACACAGAAAGTTATGTGCAGAGCCCAGACCATCACGGAAGCCAACCTCCCATCCATGGACTCCATTTACACTTCGCATTGTCACAAAAATACTGCTAACATCAAAGACCCCTTCCACCCCAGTAATGCTGTCCTACAATCTCTTCCATCAGGCAGAAGATACAGAAGCTTGAATACATGCAGCAACAAGTTCAAGAGCAGCTTCTTCCCTGCCTTTATTAAATTGATGAATGGACTTTCTAACTTCAAACAATGTTGATCTTGCCTCATGCACCTCCTATGCAGTGCAACCTTCTGCCTCATTCTGTCGAAGCACCTTACGATCTGTATGTCCTTGCTTACTATGATCTGACTGTACTGCTCGCAAATAAAACTTTTCACTGTACTTAGGTACACATAACTACAATAAATCAAATCAAATGAGAGCAGATGGGATGTTAGTTAACATCACATATGAACGAAAACACCTCCAAATGTGCTGCACTAGACTATTAGCATAGATTTCTGTGATATGAATCTTACTGTTGGATGAACATCTATATTTTACTGACAAAATATGCTGTCAATTGAACCATAGCAAATACTAAGGAATTGAAAAAGTGTGCAGGCTTCAGATAAAAGAACCTAAACAGCAAAAGGACCATTGGTGAGTTGAGGAACTTCTTTTTAAGTTATAAACTAGAATGCATTGGCTCAAGGGCTGATGAAAGCAGATTTAGTCACATCTCTTAAAAGGGAATGAGACAATGTGTAGAATGGGATCCTAGTGAACTTAACAGGGTAATTGTTATGGGGGATTTTAACTCTCCAAATATTGACTGGAAACACTATAGTTTGAGTACCTTAGATGGGTCAGTTTTTGTCCAATGTGTGCAGGAGGGTTTCCTGACACAGTATGTAGACAGGCCAACAAGAGGCGAAACCACATTGGATTTGGTACAGGGTAATGAACCAGGCCAGGTGTTAGATTTGGAGGCAGATGAGCACTTTGATGATAGCGACCACAATTTGGTTACATTTACTTTAGGGATAGGAATATACTGCAGGGCAAGACTTATTGTTGGGGGGATGAGGGAGGAAACTGCAGGGAATGTGCACAATTGAAATGTGGAGCTTGTTCAAGGAACAGCTACTGTGTGTCCTTGCTAAGTATGTATCTGTCAGGCAGGGAGGAAGTGGTCAAGCAAGGGAACTGTGATTTACTAAGAAAGTTTGAATCCCTTGTTAAGAGGACGTAGGTGACTTATTTAAAGATGAGACATGAAGGCTCAGTTAGGGTGCTTGAGAGTTGCAAGTTAGCCAGGAAGGATCTAAAGAGAGAGCTAAGAAGAGCCAGGAGAGGACATGAGAAGTCTATGGCAGATAGGATCAAGGAAAACCTGAAAGCTCTCTATAGGTATGTCAGGAATAAAAGAATGACTAGAGTAAGATGAAGACAAGTCAAGGACAGTAGTGGGAAGTTGTGTGTGGAGTCCGAGGAGATAGGAGAGGCACTAAAAGAATATTTTTCATAAGTATTCACACAGGAAAAAGACAATGTTGTCAAGGAGAATACCGAGATGCAGGCTATTAGACTAGACAGGATGGAAGTTCATAAGGAGGAGGTATTAGCAATTTTGGAAAGTGTGAAAATAGTTAAAGCCCCTGGGCTGGATGGGATATATCCTAGGATTCTCTGGGAGGAGACTGCTGAGCCTTTGGCTTTGATCCTTATATTGTCATTGTCTACAGGAACAATGCCAGAAGACTGGAGGATAGCAAATGTTGTCCCCTTGTTCAAGAAGGGGAGTAAAGACAACCCTGATAATTATAGACCTGTGAGCCTTACTTCGGTTGTGGGTAAAGTGTTGGAAAGGATTATAAGAAATAGGATTTATAATCATCTAGAAAGGAATCATTTGATTAGGGCTACCCAACATGGTTTAGTGAAGGATAGGTTGTGCCTCACAAACCTTATTGAGTTCTTTCAGAAGATGACCAAACAGGTGGATGAGGATAAAGTGGTTGATGTGGTGTAGATGGATTTTGTAAAATGTTTGATAATGTTCCCCCACGATAGACTATTGCAGAAAATATGGAGGCATGGGATTGAGAGTGATTTAGAGGTTTGGATCAGAAATTGGCTGGCTGAAAGAAGGGAGAGGGTGGTGGTTGATGGGAAATATTCATCCTGGAATTCAGTTATTAGTGGTATACTACAAGGATCTGTTTTCTTGGCCACTGCTGTTTGTCATTTTTATGAATGACCTAGATGAGTGTGTAGAACGATGGGTTAGTAAATTTGTGGATGATACTGAAGTAGATGGAGTAGTGGACAGTGTGGAAGGATGTTGCAGGTTACAAATATACATAGATAAGCTGCAGAGCTGGGCTGAGAGTTGGCAAATGGAATTTAATGAGGAAAAGTGTGAGATGATTCACTTTGGAAGCAGTAACAGGAATACAGAGTAGTGGGCTAATGGTAAGATTCTTGGTAGTGTTGATGATCAGAGAGATCTCAGTGTCCATGTGTATAGACCACTAAAAGTTGCCATCCAGGTTGATAAGAAGCTGTATGGTGTGTTAGCTTTTATTGGTAAAGGGATTGAGTTTTGGAGCCGTGAGGTTAGATTAGATTAGATTTCTTACAGTGGGGAAACAGGCCCTTCGGCCCAACAAGTCCACACCGCCCCACCGAAGCGCAACCCACCCATACCCCAACATCTACCCCTTACCTAACACTACGGGCAATTTAGCATGGCCAATTCACCTGACCTGCACATCTTTGGAGTGTGGGAGGAAACCGGAGCACCCTGAGGAAACCCACGCAGACACGGGGAGAACGTGCAAACTCCACACAGAGTCGCCTGAGGCGGGAATTGAACCCGGGTCTCTGGTGCTGTGAGGCAGCAGTGCTAACCACTGTGCCACCGTGCCGCCCACTATGTTGTAGCTGTACAAAACTCTGGTGCGGCTGCACTTGGAGTACTGCATACAGTTCTGGTCGCCTCATTATATGTGGAAGCATTGGAAAGGGTGCAGATTTACCAGGATATTGCCTGGTATGGAGGGAAGGTTTTATGAGGAAAAGCTGAGGGACTTGAGGCTGTTTTCATTTGAGAGAGGAAGGTTGAGAGGTGACTTAATAGAGACATACAAAATAATCAGAGGATTAGATAGGGTGGACAGTGAGAGCCTTTTCCCTCGGATGGTGATGGCTAGCATGAGGGGACATAGCTTTAAATTGAGGGGTGATAGATATAAGACAGATGTCAGAGGTAGGTTCTTCACTCAGAGTGTACTAAGGGAGTGGAATTCCCTGCCTGTCACAGTAGTAGACTCACCAACTTTAAAGGCATTTAAATGGCCATTGGATAAATGTATGAATGATAATGGAATAGTGTAGGTTAGATGGGCTTCAGATTAGTTTTCCAGGTCGGCGTAACATTGGGGGCCAAAGGGCCTGTACTGCACTGAAATGTTCTATGTTCTGTAGATCTCAAAGATTTTGCAGGATTCCATAAAATGCTACACCTATTGTTTGAATGCATTTCCAAATGTAGACTGGACTGGTAGATTCCTTTAAATGGAAGATCTAAGTTGTAGTGTGCAATTCAGCTCATAGCACTTGACCCAATGACTATACAATCTAAGTAATAAGATTTATCTGGAACAACACAAAAGCAAAAGTCTGCAGATTCTAGGAATCTGAAATAAAAACAGAAAATGCTGAAAATAGTCATTTAATCAGATCACATCTACATAGAAAGGAACAGAGAAAATAACTGTATGAATATCATATAAAAGGTGCAGGAGAAGGTTCCAGAATCCATTTGGTGAGAGATAAGGAACAAAGCATGAAATTACATCGCTCAATGTAAAGGGTTAATATTGAAATATGTAAATGGTAAGGGCACATGGTAGAGAGGCGCTGAAATTAATGCTGTGCAGACTTCTTATCAAGTCTAAGAGTGCAAATAATTCACAAATTGTTGAATAACAGTTCTTAAAAGACATCAGACTCCAGTAACATATCTTATGTAGGGTATGTGGGTTAGTTTGAGCTCAGAGTAGGACAAAAGGTTGGCACGACATTGAGGCCCAAAGGGCCTGTACTGTGCTGTACTGTTCTATGTTCTAAAGAGAACTTGAGCATCCAATCTCTTTCAAGTTTTGCAGCACAATGCCACATATTGCAGCAAGTGAAAGACCCAGCAGGAGAACAGAACAAAGGATCTGGAATGGGCAAGAATGTAGCACGTGGAATATAACAGAAAAATGTGAGGCTATCCACTTTGGTAGGAAGAATAGATGTGCTGAGGACTTCTAAACTGGTGAGAGGTTAGAAAGAGTACAAAGGATTTAGGTGTCCTGGTCAATATGTCACTGAAGGCTAACATGCACGCAATTAGGAAGGCTAATATTTTATTAGTCTATAACACAAATGATTTGAGTATAAAAGTAGCAATGTTTTGATTCAATTGTATAAAATTGACCACATATAGAATTAGACCACATCTGGAATGCTGTGTTTAGTTTTAGTTCCTTTATTTCAAGGAGGATGTTATTGCCACAGAGAGAGTGCATGAAGGTTTACCAGGTTTATTACCAGCATGCCAGAACTGTCACATGAAAAGAGGTTGAGCAGACTAGGTTTGTATGCTGTTGAGTTTCAAAGAATGAGAGATGATCTTATTGAAATCTACAAAATACTTATAGGTATAGACTGGGTAAATTCAGGCAAGATGTTTCCACTGATTGGGGAATCTAGAATAGGGAACAAAGTTTCAAAATAAAGAGGAACTATTGAGATGAGAGGAAGATTTCTTTAACACAGGGAGTTGTGAATCTTCAAAGCTCTCTACCCCAGAGAGTGGTGGAAGCTGAGCCAGTTATGCTTAAGGTAGAGATTGGGGGTTATCAAAATACCAATAACATTTGTTCTATGGTCATAGAGTCAGAGACATGAGGGACGTTTAAGCGATTGCTGAACAAGCATAAAGACGACAGTAAATAGAGGGGTTTGTAGGTTCGGTTGATCTTAGATTAGGATAAATGCTTGGCACAACATCGTGGGCCATAGGCCCTGTACTGTGCTGTACTGTTCTATGTTCTGTTATTTGATGTGGGGATAGTGTGGGATGGGCATTCAATTGGATGCTCAACAATGATTTTTTTGAAAGCTGGAGCAGGATCGACAGGTTGAATGACCTGCTCCTGTTCCTAAACAATTTTTAAATAGCAATTTTAAGACTATAAGGAACAGGAACAGCTGAAGGCCATCCCACACTCAAGCCTGCTCTGCTATTTAATAAAATAATGGCTGATCTAACATTTCTCCTGTCCTCTTTCTTACCCTTTTCCCCCATAACCCTTGACTGATCCAAAAGCTATCTATCTAAAACTTAAATCTAAGTTGCAACTGCTCTTTGTTGCAAGGAGTTCCAAAGACTCTCAGCCCTTTGACAGAAGAAATTCCTCCTCATTTCAGTCTTACATTGACACTCCTTTATTCTGCGAAATGAAAGGAAACATGCTCTCAGCATTTAAAAGGAGTAAAGTTCCAACCTGTTTAGCCTTTGTTCATAAGACAACACCCCCTGACCAGAGATCATTGTAGTGAACCGTCTCGGAACTTCCTCCAATGAAATGGTTTCTTTCCTGAATTAAAGGCATTTTAATTACTCAGAGTACTCTGGATGTTGGCTCATTGCCTTGTACCGTTATAATAAGACTTTCCAAATCTTATGCTCCAAGCATCTTGAAGTAAGGGTCAATATTCCATTAACCTACATGCTAGCTTTCTGTATTTTATGTACAAGTATCCCAAAGTCTCTTTATGATGCAACTTTTTGCGGTTTCTCTTCCTTTTTAATAGCAACTTGCCTTAGAAACTTGACACTCCCTTCCTTGAGATCATCATCCACCAATCCTTCTCTCTGGTATTTTAATGTCCGCTTTTAGCCCTTCTACTTACTTGTTTAAGTTCTTTCCTACTTTCCTTATATACTTCAAAGGCTTCATCAGTTCCCATCCTCCTAGACCTATGTATGCTTCCTTTCACTTTCTGACCAAGGTCATAACATCCCTGGTCATCCAAGGTTCACACAACTTGCCATACCTATCCTTCATTCTCACAGGAACGTACCGTTCCTGAATTCTTATCAAATGCCATTTGAAATGCTTCCACATTTCTGATGTAGATTTACCCTCAAACAGTCACCTCCAAACAACATTTTGCAGTTCCTGTCTAATGCAGGTATCCCCTGCTTTTCGAACGTTCACTTTTACAAAAGCCAATTCGCTTTTACAAAAGACCTACTTTAGAACATAGAACATTACAGTGCAATACGAGTCCTTCACCCCTCAATTTTTCACTGACCTGTGAAACCAAAATGAAGCCCATCTAACCTACACTATTCTATTCTTGTCCATATGCCTATCCAATTACCATTTAAATGTCCTTAAAGTTGGCAAGTCTATTACTATTGCAGGCAAGACACAGCAGGTCAGGCAGCATCCAAGGAGCAGGAGAATCGACGTTTCGGGCATGAGCCCTTCTTCAGGAATGAGGAAAGTGTGTCCAGCAGGCTAAGATAAAAGGTAAGGAGGAGGGACTTGGGGGAGAGGTGTTGGAAATGCGATAGGTGGAAGGAGGTTAAAGTGAGGGTGATAGGCCGGAGTGGGGGTGGGGGAGGAGAGGTCAGGAAGAAGATTGCAGGTTAGGAAGGTGGTGCTGGGTTCGAGGGTTGGGACTGAGACAAGGTTGGGGGAGGGGAAATGAAGAAACTGGAGAAACCTGAGTTCATCTCTTGTGGTTGGAGGGTTCCTAGGCGGAAGATGAGGTGCTCGAAATGCGATAGGTGGAAGGAGCTTAAGGTGATGTCGATAGGCCTCCCCCAAGTCCTTCCTCCCTACCTTTTATCTTAGCCTGTTGGGCACATTCCTCATTCATGAAGAAGGCTCATGCCTGAAATATTGATTCTCCCGCTCCTTGGATGCTGCCTGACCTGCTGCGCTTTTCCAGCATCACATTTTCAGCTCTCATCTCCAGCATCTGCAGTCCTCACTTTCTCCGACTGTTGCAGGCAGTATGGTCCACGCCCCTACCACTCTGGGTAAAGAAACTACCTCTGACATCTGTCCTATATCTATCACCACTCAATTTAAAGCTATGTCCCCTTGCCTTAGCCATAAACTTTAATAACTGTTTTCGCTAACCGAAAGAGGATTTTCGCTTTTATGAAAAAGCGTGCACAGCGAGAGTGGCATCGTCAAATGCTTTCGTCAGGAACTACACTCAGCATCTCAGCATCAAGCCGCCATAGCTTTGAACTGTGTCTGTGAGCATCTGTACTTTATCTCGATTTATTTCGTGCATCTGTTAGCAAGATGTGTCCTAAAGTATCAGAAAAGCCTAGCAAAGCTTGTAAAGCGTAAAACTAAGCGTTTCGTGTGGGTGTGTTGAACTTGCCTGGGTCCATCATTCATACTATTTACACGCAGAGAGAAAGAATCTTGAAAGCTGCTGAAGTTTCTATTTGTTCTGCTAGTAGCAAAGTGGCCTCTTTTAGTTGGCATCCAGCAATGGATAAAATGGGAAGTCTATTGCTTGACTGGATTGATGGGTGTACAAAGTGTGATGTTCCATTAAGGTATATTATTCTTAAGGAGATATCAGTCAGTCTTTTTAATAAACTGAAACAGAAAGCACTGGATGACGGTGATGAAAGTGTTGTGAAAATGGAATTTAAAGGTAGTCATGAGTGATTTGATTGGTTGTTCTGGCGAGGGCAGCTTCATTAACTTAAACGCTACTGGAGTGCTTCGGCTGTTACTGAAGTTGTCGAAATTTTCCCAGAAGAACTGAAGAAGTAATTATAAAAGGTGGCTATTCGTATAAGCAAGTGTTTAACTGTGATAAAACTGGAGTTCATTGGAAAAATTGCCAAGCAAGACATTTATTTAGATAGAAGCAAAGCAGGTTAACAGACACAAGGCATTTAAGGACAGGTTTACGCTAATGCCTAATATTAACACCATTAGTGATGCTGACCTTAGGCCTCTGCTCATGTACCATTCAGAAGATCCGAGGGCAATTAAAGGCTTTGATAAGAATACAAATTCCTGTTGTTTTGTTCACATCTGAGTGGTTGGAATACCCAAGTGATTTTTTCTGAGTACGAGTGGATACATTAGTCCTTTTGTTGAAAAACACTGTCGAAAAAATAATAGGTGTCTTGTGATTGTTGATAATTGTACTGCTCACCCATTGTCGCGTATGGCGGTAACATTCGTGTTGTGTTCTTACTGCCGAATACATCATTGTTGCAATAGTGTGATGAAGGCCTAATAGCCACAATTAAGGCTTACTATATGTAAAAGTGTTTTATTTTAAGTGGCATTGACAGACAGGGCAACTCTGAAGCATATATGTGAGAGATCTGAAAACAGTACAATATAAAATAGCTAATTTCTCAATGAGAAATGGCACATGGAGAAAATTGTGTCCTGAAGTAGTGAACGATTTTGAACGATATTGTTAGTTTTTGATCCAACAATAAATGCGGCAATAGTGACTTTGGCTAAGAAGGCTGGGGATGTGGAAGTTAACGAAGATGATGTTGAAGAGGTTTAGGCATCCCATGACCAAGAACTGACAGATGAAGAGCTGATGCAATTGCAAGAGGAAAGGATATGAACAAAAACCAAAGTCAGTAGCCAATGGCCTGAAAGGGTAGTCATCCAGGAACTGAGCATGAAGCACTTGTGTGAGATTTTCACTACGATTGACAGTGCTGCAATGGTTGAGGAAAAGTGTGCCTTTAATTTTGAAAGGGCACGTAGGTGTAGGGCAGGTTTGCAGGATGTTTTGAGTGTCTACAAAGAGCTGTATGAGAGGTAAATGCGTGAGGCTAAGTAGTGGGGCGTACTGTCATATTTCAAGCTACAGCAGACGATGAACCTTGACCTTTGACATCAAGGCAGGCAGACATTGAAGAAAGTGTAGATGTTACTGACCTGCCTGCCCTGATGGATTCAGATGACAATGAGATGTTAATAGATAACCCTCTTTCTCTCTCTCCAACACCCAAGTCGCCTGTACCTCCCACCACACCAACTGCTGATGTCCTTTACATTAGTGTTAGTTAAGGTTTTGTGTGTTATTTGGTTTGATTTGGTAGGTTATTTTTTGGGTCTGGGAACACTCAAAATTTTTTCTGATATAAATTATTGGTAATTGCTTCTTTGCTTTACAACATTTTGGCTTACAAATGGTTTCATAGAAACGCTGTACTTTTGGATAGCAAGGGACACCTGTATTTTTGGAGCTCGTCATTCCCTGAATTAACATTTTCACTCAAAGACTGCTGTTTCCCCAATCCATGAGTATTTTAAAATTCACAGTATTATGTCACTATTCCTGAAATGCTCCCCCATTGAAACTTCACTCATTTCCCACAACCAGGTCCAGTATAACTCCTGCCTTGGTTGGACTGTTTACAGACTGTGTCAAGAAACCCTCCTGGATGGTCTTTATAATTACTGCCTCATCCAAGCCCCTAGCAAGTCGTGATTCCCAGTCAATATTGGGAAAGTTAAAATCACCCACCACAACAATCCTGCTGTTTTCACATTTTCCAAAATCTGTCTACATTTTTTCTCCTCTATGTCCAGATAGTTTCTGGGAGGCCTGTAGTATACCCCCCAACATTGTGATTTCACCTTTCCTATTCCTGAGTTCTACCCATATTGCCTCACTGCACAATTCCTCGGCTTTATCCTCCATTGGTATAGCTGTGAGATAGTCCTTTACCATTAATGCAACTTCCCAAATCCCTTTAACATCCCTTTCTATCACACCTGAAACATCTAAATCCTGGGGCTTTTAGCCAACAATCCTGTCCCTCTTTCAGCCAAGTCTCTGTAATCACAATAATGTCACAGTTCCAAGTACTAGCCAAGTACTAACTCTAAGTTCATCTACCTTACTTCTCCCCAAGTGATGTGCGAGCCAGTGTACCATTGATCTTTATCTTCCAACAGATGTAACCCAGTCTTGTCATCTTTGTAGCCCAAGTTGGTCACTTGGTGTGCCTGGAGCACACATTTATCTCTTCTAAGGTGTACAACCGCCTGGGAGAAGCAATAAAGCATTGTGTCCAATTTCTCCACATGCTCTTTATTTGTTTTCCCAGTTATTAGCATGCCAACCAGATAAATGACAACCTGGGGTGGAACTTGTAAAATGTTCTCCAACGTCTGCTAGAAAAGGGTGCAGACTGATGATACCCCACATGGAAGTCTTGAATATTGGTATAAACCTGATGGTATTAATTGTGGGATACTTCTGGGACTCCTCACCTCGTGGCCTGATACGCATAGCTCATGTCCAGCTTTATGAGGCACAGCTCCTCCCACCACTTTTACATCCAAGTCCTCTATGTGAGGGATTGGGTATTTATCCAGCCACAAGAAGCAATATACTGTTTGCTTAAAATGCCCACAAGGGTGAACTGAGCCACCAGGCTTCAGAATTGGTATGACTGGTACTACCCATTCTGCAAACTGTGTTGGATTGATGATTCCTTCCCTTTCCAGCCTCCTGATTTCTGTCTCTACTTTTGCCTGTCAGGGCTGGCCTTGCAGAATCACAGAATTGCTTCCTGGTTAACCTTGCCTCCTTTAATAGCCCCAGACCTTGTTGAAAAGCATCTGGCTATTTCATTAGCACTTCACTCAGGCACCCATTTTCCAATTGAAAAAAAGCTGAGCCAATCAAGCTGAATCTTTCTCAACCAATACCAAACCATCTAGCTTGGGCCTGAGCTTTTTACTATAATCAGTGGTAACTGCACCAACTGTTCCCCATAGAAGACCCGACCTTTAATCTGCAACTGTTCTCCTATATACATTCTTTCTTGCCATGGTCTTGCGCCAATGTAAGGGTTGGAGTCCAGAGTGAATCTTGTTAAAGACAGATTCTGCGACCACGAATACAGCTGTGCCGATTTTAACCTCCATGAGAACTGGGTGACCATTTAACCAGACACTTATTTTGTTTGGATTTGAATATTGCTAAGCAATTTAACTATTCCAAACCACACGTAGATGGGCATTTCAGGGTGTGCACTCTTCTAGATACTAATTGATCAGTCTTCTTACTCAAGCCAGGCCTTATATGACTCCTTTTCTGTCTTGAGTACACGCCAGCAGGAACAACAATGGCTTGCCGGCCCGAATCCTGAAGCACAGTTTAGCAGTTTGGCCAAGGCTCGGCTTCATTGTGCAGTTCTGCTGTGGGCTGACCTAGGGTCCCTCTGCTCAGGATATGTCCTGCATGAGGCCCTGCAATTTCCAACACCTAAATGGTGTTTCCCAAGCTCAATGTCCATTTACATTGGGATTCCAGTAGCTCACAATGCTCTACTTGCTGCCTTTTCTAATGATAAGGCCAGTTGTGGTGTCTGTTCGAAGTCCAGTTGTGCTTTAGCTGATGGGCGCATTTGCATCATTAATCCCACATACCAAATGGTTTCTCAGCAGCTCACTTTCGGGTTAACCCAAAATCACATGCCGCTGCCAGTCGTCTTAACTTGATCAAAAATCCCAATACGGATTCCTCTACTTCTCCAACTGCTGAGTAAAGCCGATAGCGTCTCAGAATTAGAGGAGGTTTGGGGTTGTAATATTCCTTAATTAACTCCATCAACTCTTGAAAGGTTTTAACATCCAGTGCCATGGGGAAAGATAGGCTCCTGATATCAAAAATGCTGCAGGTCCCCAACTGTCAGGAGGATGAAGCATTGCTTTTCATCTAGCCCAATGTCATTTCCCCAGAAAGAAAATGCATCCTTTCCACATACTGGGGCCAATCTTCGACAGCAGGATTGAAGAGTCAAGCTTTCCCAAATAGAGGCACGATGCCAGAAATGCTTACTTCAACTCCAAGATGACCGGTGCAAGCAAATGTTCTTCAGGAGTGTGCTCTTCCATAGTCTTCTCTCATCGCCACAGAAATAACTGCACTGAGGCCAGTATTCCATCACCAAGGCACCCTTTAGTTACATATGCACAATACATGGACTCTGAGCAGCTAGTTCAGAGCCAGTCCCTACAATGAGGAGGTTGTCTGACCCTCCTGCTTATTTTTTTTCTCAAGCAGTGCCTTCGCACTCCTGTTTATTTTTAAATTTTTTTATTTTTTAAACCCCCACACTACCCCCTAACTGTGGTAGTACTTATCTTTTCCCCAGCACCCATGGTGTGTGTGTGCAGGTGTGAGACACAGTGAGAGACACAAGGTGACCCTCCTGCTTATATCTGTCAGCCAGGGCTCCCTGATTGGCCCAAGTTAACAACTTCGATCAAGGATCTCATATTCAACACGATCCACCTGGCCAACCTCGTTCCAATCTCTACAGTCATGATTGGCATTATGCTCATTCAAAGAGCTGGTGCAGACAGAATGGGCTGAATGACAGCCTTCTGGGCTGGAACACATTTATGAACCTGTGATAGTCTAACACCAAGTACTTATAACTACTTGAAGCTGTGGATCAAATTGTGAACTGACAGCACCTCACTGGAATGTTAGGCTGTGAATTTAGTCATGTAGCAGAAGTCCTATTATGTTTGACCTTTGACTCAAGACTGAAGGCTGAGTCAAATAGCAAGTACTGACTATAGGAGCACTTCCTCATGACATGGAATGAAGACTCAGGGGTCAGGCAGAACTCAGGCAAGTGGACAATGTTTATTCAAGCAGAAACCGGTTAATGTGGGAAGAGGGCCAAGGGATCTTCCCCCAAGACTGGCCTTGGAAAGGAGATCTATGACACACTCTAACTTGTACAATAAAGAGCAGTACTTTTGTACATTAATATATTGCAATGATCATGTACAATGTAGATAAAGCCCTTCCCTCCTAATCTATGCTCCCAATCCTGTAAAACACCTAATCAATGATGGGCATCCCTTTGGACAGTCCCAGGTTCCTACGATCTTATGGTGTTTAACAGGCACTATATTCATGAGGCCTTGGGATCTTTCTATGCATCCTATTCATTCCCATTCCAAAGTTAATTGATACACGTCTTCAGGCCTCTTGGGCTGGCTTATAGGTAGAGACAGTTTGAATTCTGTTATTCATTGTATTTTATTTTATCAAAGCCAATCAATCTTCTTATACCTTTCACTGCCCTAATTATATATGTACAAAGAAATACAAAAGATAGTTATTTTTAACTTACTTGCTATAAGATTAGTAATATGGACTTCTGTTATCAAGTTAGTTATACAGTATAAAATTACACAGCTACTCTTATTGACAAGACTTTGTAAATAATGGGCCATGAACAATCTATCTTGAAGTAATTTCCTCAAGCTAGTTAACTTCACATCGAGGTCTAAATGCTTTTCTTTAATAGTTTTATTAAATGTTGGTTATATGTATCTATTTTATATTGTAAATTGTCCCTATGATTCTAAAGAATCTTTAACTAGAACCTATTTTTTAATATTCTGAGTAACTTTAGAAAAGCAACTATTTCCTACAAACTAACCTTAGCTCTTGCCCTGATAGCTGCTTAGGGAGTTGACTGGGCTGTCTCCTGCACCTGATACTTATTCATTTATTGGGAAAATTATTCTTTCATTAATGAAGGTCAGGATTGGTTGCTTGTCTCTATGTCAGTGTGCTCTTATCAAAAACTGTCTGGAATGGTGTACTTATGGCCTTTGAGTAGGTCCATTCAAAGATGTTGTTGTTTTCTTTAATTAAAGGCTGGAATAGATTGTTAGTTTTGTTTATCTCCCCTCAGCCATCTTGTGTTTTAGTTCTAAGGCAGGCTGCCTCTTGTTGTTTATCGGCCATTTTGTATGAGCCAACACGGGCCGCTCTCGTCTGCACAGGTACAGGCCAACTCTACACTGACCTCCCAAAAAGACCTTCAGGCATCTTGTCTTTATTTTAAAGGCTCAAGCAATTTAAATGCCGTGACAGCTTAATAAATTCATTCATAGCTACTCTTAATAATTCCAAAATGCACTTGACCTGTCTCGAAGGTTTGGTTGGACCAATTCAAAAGGATCCCTTACTCTGCAAAGCACTCCGCTACTTTAGATCATCTCTTGAAAAATGTAAAACCCACAAAATTTTGGATATGCCACAAATGAAAATTGGATCTGATTGAAGGGAGTTTTACTTTTACATGTGCAATCTGATGCCAAGTTGAGATATTGCAGAGTTGTTTCCTTATTGTAAAAACTTTTGTTTAAGGAATTTTATATCTTTAACGAGTCTACATAAATCCACATTGTTATTGTTCCTGTCATTTACTTAGACTATTCATACTTGAAGTTACAGCCTGGTAAATAATACCTCTGATCGGACCAGGATGGAAGCAACTATAGTGTTGAAAGAAGTGCCAGCTGTAACTATTACCATAGACAATGCTCATATGGATGGCATGAAGGCGCAGTGGTTCACATTGCTGCCTTACTGCATCAGGAACCCTAGTTTCATTCCAACCTCAGGCATCTGTGTGGAGTTTGCACAATCTCCCGTGTCTGTGTGGATTTCAGTCAGGTATTCCGGTTTCCTTCCACAGTCCAAAGGGTTAGGTGGGTTGGCCTTGTTAAATTAGCCTGAAGTATCTGGGGAGATGCAGGCTGGGTGAATTGGCCATGGTAAATGTGGGATCAGAGGGCCAGTGCAGATTTGATGGGCTGAATAGCCTTTATCTGCACTGAAGGGATTCCATAACTGTAGTTATCCAAGACCAAATAATTTCTCAAGGCTTATCTTAATAAACAATATTAATGTTTAATGTTTATACTGCTGCTTCTCAGTCTTGCTGTATGGAAAACTTTGACAATGGTCACTGAATGCTCAGAAAGGAACATTTTAATATCAAATGCTTTGAAGAGTGTACAAAGACTGTAAATTATTAACAAAGCATTGGCAAGCAAATTTCTAAATGTTATTAATTTAAAACTGCTTTGACAGCAGTTCAGTGAACAAGTGACAAATCCATGGTTTGGAGGCAGTGCAAGTAGCTAATATTGATTAATTCAAATGAACATAGAGTTTTGTCAGAAAGTAATGATTTAGATTAGATTCCCTACAGTATGGAAACAGGCCCTTTGGCCCAACAAGTCCACACCGACCCTCCGAAGAGTAACCCACCCAGACCCATTTCCCTCTGACTAATGCACCTAACACTATGGACCATTTAGAATGGCCAATTCACCTGACCTGCACATCTTTGGACTGTGGGAAGAAACAGGAGCATCTGGAGGAAGCCCACGCAGACACGGGGAGAATGTGCAAACTCCACACAGACAGTTGCCCAGGGCTGGATTAGAACCTGCGTCCCTGGCGCTGTGAGGCAACAGTGCTAACCACTGAGCCACAGTGCCACCCTTTAGAATACAATATATGGCCTGATTTGAGACATAACCTGTGGCAAGTACTTGGTTAGGAGAATTCACTCTGGGCCTTATATTCTCAAAAGCTTTCAGGGTTTTCTGTTGTCATGTCTTCTCTTGGTCTGTGATAATCTAATTGAGTTTCATACCTGTGAATCATCAACAGCTCCATTCTCCTTACGCTGTCTAACTCTGAAATTGGTAGAATCTCAATGAGATGGGGCCTTTTATATTATTGGGCAAAAGTGAGTACTGCAGACGCTGGAGATTAGATTCAAGAGTGTGGTGTTGGAAAAGCACAGCAGGTCAGGCAGCATCTAAGGAGCAGGAAAATTGATGTTTTGGACAAAAGCCCTTCATCAGGAATGAGGCTGGGAGCGTCGGGGGGTGGACGCACCACACTCTTAACTTTATATTTTTTTCCCAACCAGGAATTTCTGTGCTCTGTGGCACCACTTGAGCAAGAGGCTACATTGCTTTCCAATTGATGCCCTTTATTGCAAGTAAAAATAAAAGTACAGTTAGGTAATTAAAGAAAAAAAGAGGTGGGTCCAGTTGTCACATATTGAACAACAGATGAGAAATAAGAATTCGTTAGGTAACATACAAAATGATTTTGAGAATTATCAGTTTAAGTGACTCATCCTAGTTTTGGAAGAAATGTTCCTTTCTGAGCACTCAGTGACCATTGTCAAAGCTTTCCATACAGCAAGACTGAGAAGCAGCAGTATAAACATTAAACATTAATATTGTTTATTAAGATTATCATTGAAGAAATTATTTGGTCTTGGATCTATCATTTATAGAATCCCTGCAGTGCAGATAAAGGCTATTCAGCCCATCAAGTCTGCAGTTGCCCTCCGATCCCACATTTAATTTTCCTTCTAAGCTGGAATCCAGCATTGGAGTTGTGTGGAGTGAAACCCTCTGTTGATCCTGGTCTTGTTTCCTGGGCAAATGCAACCCTATACTCAATAAAGCATCAAATACTCCACTTATTAGTATGAACTGGGACCTAAGCAATATGCCATATAATGTCTGTCATTGAAAAGATGTAGGTCATGAGTCTTCTGATGCCATGTCCCTGACTCTGCGATAGAAGGTCTGGGTTCAAGTCCCACTCACTGCATGGTAATCATAACATAGCCAAACAGACTGAAATAAAAATAGAGGAGATAGTCACTCACAATATATTACAAAATAGTTGCTTCGTCCTCATCAAATCCATAGCCCATGTGGAATCAGTTGAAAGGATAACAGAACGCTTTTCCAAAATAAAGTATTATTAACACTGGAAATCAAATTGAATCTGAAAAGTTAGAAATGCAAATCAGGTCAGACAGCAACTGTGGGGAGCTAATGCTTCAAATAATGTGGCGGCACAGTGGTTAGCACTGCTGCCTCACAGCTCCAGAGACCTGGGTTCAATTCCTGCCTCGAGGCGACTGACTGTGTGGAGTTTGCACATTGTCTGCGTGGGTTTCCTCTGGGTGCTCCGGTTTCCTCCCACAGTCCAAAAATGTACAAGTCAGGTGAATTGGCCATGCTAAATTGCCCGTAGTGTTAGGTAAGGGGTATGGGTGGATTGTGCTTCGGCGGGCAATGTGGATTTGTTGGGCCAAAGGGCCTGTTTCCACACTGTAATGTAATCTAATCTAATAACTGATCTCTCATCTATAATTGTGAAGGAATGATTTAATGTAAGGATGTAATTATGAGTACATACGCTGTAAGAACGCATATTTTCATTTTACAGAAATGTCGATCATAAAGGAAAAGCGTCTGGGTCATCGGTGTTTGCTGCTGTTCAGATTGATGATCATGCCCAGCAATTCTTTTAGCTTCTGCTCATCAATAGCTGTCCCAACTTCTGTTTCTTTCTTCCTTACTTAGAGAAAGACAAACACACACTCAGACACTTACAGCCAGACAAGGAGAGAGAGGGAGAGAGAGAATAAAACACAGACATGGAGAGAGCAGGAGACAGAAACACAAATTGGCACACATTTACTGAGAGTGTGAGAGATTCACAAATAAATATCTTTGCATTACAGTGACAAAGGCTGAAAGGGAGAAGCAAAATAATGAGAGACACATACATTTAACAGTTTAACAGTGTGTGTGAAAGAGAGAAAGAGAGGCACACGGACACATTAACTCATTCATTTTCACGTACATATCATGCTCTGTTGTTAGTTTCTATCGTATCTGCCTTGCAAATTTCTGCTTTCTTGGATCAGTGCAAATGGAACACGGTAAGTGTACTGATCAGAACAAATTGGTGTCTCACTACAAGCTATGTTGTTGCTTTTATTAAATCGTAATTAAATAATGCAAAACTATAATTTCAAGGTACTGTCGCAGTCAATAATCAAAGGGACAAATGTCATGAAGAAAGAAGAACAGCCCCTTGAATCTTTTACAAAGGAGCAAAAAGAGATGATTAAACTTTTTATAAAGGAACTGGAAGAGATGATTCAGTCCAATTTAGTTCTCAATTTTTCACAGGTTACAAATAATTTTGATTTCCTTAGCTCCACATTAAATGCCAACGTGTTCACATATTCACTTAACCCTTAGATTCCATTGCATTGATTGACATTCCATTTTTAAGAGAGGGACAAACCAAACATGGCTAACCAAGGAAGTTAAGGAGCACATTAAGTCCAAAGAGTAAGCATACGAGGAGGTAAATGTCAGCGATAGCCACAAAGACCTGGATAATTTCAGAATCCATCAAAGGAGGAACAAAAAGACCAAAGAGGGGAAACTAGCAATAAATGTGAAAACTGACAATTGGAACTTCTTTTAATATTTATAAAGGAAGTGAGAGGTCAAAGTGAACGTTGGTCTTTTAGAAAATGAATCTCGGAAGAGAGTTATGTGTGACAAGGAAATGGCAGATATTTTGCACTGGTCTTTACAGTGGAAGATACTTTAAACATCCCATTAATATTAAAGAATACAGGGGAGCAATTAATATCATAACTAGAGAAATAGTATTGGATAATTTAATGGGGCTAAAGGCAGATACGTCATCTGGCCCTGATGGCTTGTATCCTAGGATCCTAAAAGAGGTGACAGTGAATGCATTGGTTATAATTTTCTAAAAGGTGCTGGATTCTGGAGCAGCACCAGATGGGAAACTGACAATGTGACACCCCTATTCAAAAAAGGATGGAAGCAAAATCACAGTAATTATTGTTACAATATGTAGGCGAACCTCTCTGTTAATTAGACCAAACACCCAGATCACCTCATAATCTGGTAAAATATGAAACATAGGGAACTCCCAAATTCCAGTAATATGCTGTTTCAATAAGACACTTAATTTCAAAACTGCACAGCTGCTGTCGTTTTCTGTGCCTTTCTTCTTCCAGCTGAAGATCTCTCTGGGTTGTCTTCTTTCTTTTTACTGCGAATATGTTTCATATGAAAAGGTACTTTTGAGAGTGTTCCTAATTTCTTGGAGAGTAAGATGTTAGTTCTCCATGCATCTCTGTCTCAAAAGTAATTGCTTTCTGACCAATTTTCAAAATGCCCACATTTTATACCCTATAACATCGGACCGTCTCATTGGTTTGATGTTGGCAAAACAATAAATTCAAACTCGATTGGGTTTTAGTATCCTGGGGCATAATTTAAACTGTTTGGTTAAATTGGAATTGTTGTCAAAACACCAACCAAAACTCAGATATCAATTTCACAGCCAAATGTTACATAATTTCAATTTTCCAGTATACTCTGGGACTGCCATCTAGTCGTATACACAGGTGCTTGTGAGGTCTCAGTTCGGAACAGCATTCACTCTCTCTTAAAAGTACAGTTTACAACTTCAACTTCATAACACTATAGGCCAATCAGCCAAATACCTATTAATGGGAAAGAACTGGAATCAATTATTCAGGAAATAATAACAGAACGTTTGGAAAATCACAATCTAATGAAGCAGAGGGGGACACAAGCAATTTAGAGAGAGAGATAATGGTAGCTGAATTGCCTTCCTAAAATTAGCAAAACTGCTGACAGTACTCCAGATGTGGCTTCACCCGCACATTGTAGAATTGTAGTCAGATTCCTCTAATCTTATACTTAAACCCACTTGAAATAAGTGCTAACATTCCATTAACCTTCCCGATTATTTGTTGCACCTTTATGCAAGCTTTCTGCATTTCGTGTACAAAAGCCCCCCAAGTCTCTTTGTCTTGCAGCTTTCTGCAGCTTCTCTCCATTTCAATGATACCTGTTCTTTTGTTGTCTTCTCCAAACATTCCCACATGATACACTATTTGCCACGTTTTTGCTCATTTACGTAACCTATCAATAGCTCTCTGTAAACTGGTTGTACCCCTCATGTAACCATCATTCCCAGCTATTTTTGTATGCACATTTGGCTGAAATTCATTTACCTCCTTCCTCCAAGTCATTAATACATATTGTAAACAGTTATGGACCCAACACTGATCTCTGTGGAATCCTAAACGTCCTGGGTCACCAACCTGAAAAGGAACACTTTACTCCATTTGCTGTTTCCTAATCATGAGCTAATTCTCTATCAATGCCAATTGGTGGCACGGTGGCTCAGCGGTTAGCACAGCTGCCTTATAGCACCAGGGTCCCAGGTTCGATTCCAGCCTTGGGCGACTGTCTGTGGGGAGTTTACACATTCTCCTGTGTCTGCGTGGGTGTCCTCCGGGTGCTCTGGTTTCCTCCCACATTCCAAAGATGTGCAGGCCAGGTGAATTGGCTATGCTAAATTGCCTATAGTGCTAGGTGCATTAGTTAGAGGGAAATGGGATTGGGTGGGTTACTATTCAGGGGTCATTGTGGACTTGTTGAGCCTATTTCCACACTGTAGGGAATCTAATCTAATACCTTCAACACTGCGGGCTCACATCTTAATGAATTAACCTTTTATGAGGTTCTTGTTGAATGCCTTCTGGAAGTTCAAACACTTGTTTCCTCTATCCACTCTGGCAGGTCCAACTTGTAGGTGGTCAATGTGATACAGTCCAACTGACTAAAGTAGCATTCATGGTATAGAGTTTTAACCTGGATGGTCATGTAAATCAGGCAACATCACATTGGTCACCTACTTTGAATGTGTAGCCATTGATCTTGGGGTAGCATTTGTGCCACACAAAAGAGAATCTGACCATCATCCCTTGACATTTAACAACATTGCCCAGTGTCAACTTCCTGGGAGTTACCATTGACCAAAACATGAGTTCAGCCAGCCATATAGATACTGTGGCAACAAGAGCTTGGAATGTTGTAGTGAATAACTCATCTCCAGACTCCCCAAAGCCTGTCTGTCAGCGACAAGATATAAGTTAGAAGTATGATGGAATACTCCCCACTTGTCTGGATGAGTACAGTTCCAGCAACACTTAAGACATTTGACAGCAACCAGGAAAAATTAGCTGACTTGATTCGCCTCACATCCACAAACATTCAGTCTCTCCAACACTGAAACTCAGTATCAGAGATGTGTACTATCTTCAAGCCAGACTGCAGAAGTTCACCAAGGCTCCTTAGACAGCACCTCTCAATCCCTAACCACAATCATCCAGAAAGACAAGGGCAACAAATAGAAACATAGAAACAGGAGCAAAGGTAAGCCATTTGATTTTTCAAGCCTGCTTCGCCATTCAATATGATGAGAATGCTAATTATCCCACTCAATTCCCCATTCCTACTTTGTTCCCATATCCTTTGATCCCTTTAGTCCTAAGAATTATATCCAATTCCTTCTTGAAAATATTCAATGTTTTGGCCTCCACTGTTTTCTGTGGCAGTACACTCCACAGTCTCACCATTTTGTAGGTGAAGAAATTTCTCATCATCTCAGTCCAACATGACCTAACTTGTAACCTTAGATAATGGCCCCTGGTTCTGGACATCCTTGTTAGAAATTTTTCATTTCTATTGAGATAACCCCCATTCTTCTAAACTCCACTGAATATAGAACTAACTGATTCAGTTTCTCTTCATACATCAGTCCTGCCGTCCTTGGAATCAATTTGTAAACTTTTGTTGTATTCCTTCCAATCTAGAACATCCTTCCTCAGATAAGGGGACAAACACTTCACACAATAATACAGATGTAGTCACACCAAAGCCTGTACAATTATAGCAAGATATCTCTGTTCGTAGAATCATAGAATCCCTACAATGTGGAAGGAGGCCATTTGGCCCATCAAATCCACAGAGACCCACTGAAGAGTATCCCAGCCAGACTCCCTCCCTACCTAACTGTAACCTTGTACTTCCAATGGCTAATCCACTGAGTCTGCTTGTCACTGAACAGTATGGGCAATTTAGCATGGTCAAACCACCCATCCTGTACATCTTTGGGAGAAAACCAGATTACCTAGAAGAAACCCATGCAAAGATGGGGAGAATGTACAAATTCCACACAGGCTGATGCCCAGGAGTGATATCAAACCTGGGTCCCTTTGAGACAGCAGTACTAATCATTGATCCACTGTCCTTGTACTCCTGTCTCTATGAAGGCTAACATACCATTTGCCTTCTTCACCAGCTTTTGCATTCACAAGCTTACTTTCAGTGGTCTCATTTCCCTTACAACTTAATTCTTTATTACTATATCCTTCGCACTCTCCCATGCATGAGAGCCAACCATGATGCAACAAATTTGCCTGTTACTACTTTTCACTGAGAGGCCATTCCCCTCCCCCACCCAGTAGTATCCAAAGTGGCATTTTCTATTTTGCAGGGGACTCCTACACAGCCTACCTCGACCCCTTTCTCTGCCTGGTGTCATCCATTCTCTCCTTGCCTCTGCAGTCTTAGATCTTGAAGTGATCACCTCTATGTGTGTGCCATCTACAATTGTTTCAGCCACATAGATTTTCCAGAATGTTCCCAGCTATTGCTCCAGCTCCAACATTCAGGCTTCCAGGAGCTGCAGCTGGAGACACTTCCTGTATACATTCTGGCTCCAGGCACTGGAACTGTGCCCAACTTCCCACATTAACTACTCTAGGGCCCATATTCTCTGAACCACTACACCAAAGCCCTTCCAAATTAATAACCCAAAAAAACCTTGCAAAATTTAAGCAATAAAAACATGGTATAAATTCTCACCCAAAACTATTCACTCAATCAGCTGCTTCCTTTTATCCCAAATTACTTTTTGATATTATTTTTCCCAGAATGTTTCAATGTGATAATGCTACAGGGTGCACTTCCTATTGGGCACATGGGAACACCATCACTGCAAGAGTCCTCCAAGCCACTTCTCATCCTAGCTTGGAAATAAAACATTTCTGGGTTCGAATCCCGGAACTCTCTCCCTAATGTTATAGGGTGTCAACTTGCAGCAGATAGAAGACAGTGATTCAGGCAGGCAGCTCATCGCTACCTTCTCAAGGATAACTTAGGAGTGGGTAATAAATGCTGGCCCCAACCAGCAACACACACATCCTGTTAATGGTTAGGACAGAAGATATATTAGCCAGTGAATATTTGTATCTCAACCCAACACAGGGCAACCTCGATTATCCGAATGTCGATCATCCTAATTTCAGATTATCTGTACAAGATC
The DNA here is from genome assembly GCF_047496795.1 of Chiloscyllium punctatum. Lineage (NCBI taxonomy): Eukaryota > Metazoa > Chordata > Chondrichthyes > Orectolobiformes > Hemiscylliidae > Chiloscyllium > Chiloscyllium punctatum. Next base: position 67,606,266 of record NC_092756.1, on the reverse strand, counting down.
TCAAGATCCTGATGCTTGGGTAAACTGTATTATTCAAACATTTCATTATCCGAACATTTGATTATCTGAACAAAATATTCCCCACCTGTGTCATTCGGATAATCGAGGTTGCCCTGTACCACGAAAGGACATTTGTTTGTGATTTCTTGGTGAGCATATCAAACATTGATTTGAATATTCCTTTTAATTTCAAACAGAAAGCCACAATCCCAGCTCCCCTACACATTCTGGACCCCAGACTCTCATTCGATCTCAGCAGACAGTGCAAACTGGTAGCACGGCTGTGTGTCCAACATTTCAAAACATCACAGGCCCTGTGAATGTTACAGTGCAGACAGCCAGCAGCCAAAGTGGTAAGTCCCCTTGTCTAACATGTCAACATACTGTTCATCTTCTCTGGGCCAGCTTAAAGTAATTACATATTGTATATGTAAGAAGGCCCCTGCGGTGAAGTGGTAGTGTCCCTAAATCTGAGCCAGGAGGCCTGGCATCTGGTTCCATTTGCTCTAGAGGTGTGTACTAACATCTCTGAACAGACTGATTAGGAAATAATTTGGATAAGTACATGAATGGGAAAGGGGTTTGGAGGGATATAGGCCAGGAGCAGGCAGGTGGGATTAGTTTAGTTTGGGATTATGTTTAGCATGGACTGGTTGGACTGAATGTTCTGTTTCTGTGCTGTATGACTCTGTGACTTTATGACTCCATGACCTCTTTTGTACTGCATGATTCGGTGATTCTGAGTATTTCTTAATCTTTTCGAAGACTTACTTCAAAACAATAAGCTTTAAACTGAAGAGCTGAGATGATAAATTAGTAAAAAGTGAACTGTAAGAGCAACAAGCCCCGAGAACCCTTGATATCAAGGGATGCTCAGAACTGGATAAAAAAAGAAAAGTGCAGCATATAACAGGTACAAAGGGAGTGAATCAATGAGGCTTGATGGAGTACAGAAAGTGGAAGGGAGGAAACCTTAAGAAAGCAATTAGGAGAGCAAAGAGCGAGCATGAGAAAACAGTGGTAAGGCTTGAATAAATGAAAATCCCAAGATATTGCACAATCATATCAAGGGAAAGCAAATAACTAAACAAAGAGTAGGGTACCATTCGATGGAGTCAATGATTGGAAGGTTAGCTTGTGCGATGGACTGGGCTGTGTTCACTACTCTGTTTAGTTTCTTATCGTCCTGGGCAGAGCAGTTCCCATACCAAGCTGTGATGCATCCTGGTAGAATGCTTTCTATGATGCATCTTTAAAAATTAGTAAGAATCTTTATGGACATGCCGAGGAAGTAGAATGTTGTTATGTTTTCTTGACTGTCTCAACAATGTGGGTGAACCAGGACAGATTGTTGGTGATTGTCAGTCTGAGGAATCTCCATCTCCATCTCAGCACCGTTGATGTAGAAAGGGGTGTGCCCTTCACCTTGCTTCCTGAAATCAATGACCAACTCTTTTGTTTTGCTGATGTTGAGGGAGAGATTGTTATTTTGGTACCGTGCTACCAAGAACTCTATCTCTTTCCTATATTCTGTCTTGTCATTGTTTGGGATCTGGCCTACTAAGGTTGGTGCTGTCAGCAAACATGTAGACGGAGTTAGGACGACATTATAGTAAGGGGCTGAGTACGCAGCCTTGCGGGGTACCGGTGTTGAGGACTATCCTGGAGGAGGTGTTGTTCCCTATTGTCATTGACTGTGGTCTGTGCGTCAGGAAGTCCAGGATCCAGTTGTATAGGGTGTACAGAGACCTTGGTCTCAGAGTTTGGAGATTAGTTTAGTTAGAATTATGGTGTTGAAGGTGGAGCTGTAGTCAGATGAGTTGAGGGTGTTGGTTAATACATGGGGATGTGATATCATTGCTATCACAGAGATATGGTTGAGGGAAGGACAGGATTATCAGCTTAGTATTCAGGATATATAATCTTTAAGCAAGATGAGAGGAGTGCACAAAAGGTGGTGGTATCACAATAATGATCAAGGAATCAGTTACTGCAGGAATGATATCTTAGAAAGTGCCTCAAGTGGGGCCATACAGGTAGAACTTAAAAACAAAATGAAGCAATCTCTTTTCTGGGTTTGAACCATAGACCCTCAAATGGTCAGGGAGAAATATCAGAGAAATGCAAAACAATAGGGTAGTAATAGTATGGGATTTCAATTTCCCCAATATTAACTGGAATAGACAAAGTGTGAAAAGCTTCAAAGTGGTGGAAGGACAACAATAGTGAAATAAATTGGAGAGTGAACTATGATATATTTGAATGAACTAGCATTGAGAGAAGGGAGGAAAGAGTGGTTTTAGCAGGCTTGAAAGTGGGTAAATTACCAGGCCCAGATGAGATGTATCCCAGTCTGCTTTGTAAGTCAAAGGAGGAGACTGCAGTTGCTCTGACATAAATTTTCAGATCCTCTCCACCTGACGAGGGGAGTCAGGGTAGTGGACAACAGCTAATGTAGTACCATGAGTAAAACAAAGGTTTCAGGTTTAAACCAGGACATTACATTTAGTCTAATGTCTGTGATGGGAAACTATCAGAAAAAATTCAGAAGGACAGGATTAATCTCCATTTGGAGAAGGAAGGTTTAACCAAGAGAAGACGGTGTGTCTTTGTCAGGCAAGGTCACGTCGAACAACTTTGATTTAATTTTTCAAAGAGGTGATTAGATGCGTAGATGCAGGTAGTATAGTTGATGTAGTCTACTTGGATTTCAGTAAGGTTCTCGCATGATTAGAAAGCTAAGAGACCTAGGGATGTGGAGAAATTTCGCAAACTGGATGCAAAATGGGCTCAGCAGCAAGAATCAGAGGGACATGGTCAACAGATGCTTTTGTGACCAGTGGAACAACACAGGGTTCACTGCTGAGTCTTTTGCAATTTGCAGTGCACTTTAATGATTAAGACATGAAATGGAGGTTCGGATGATCAGTAAGTTTGCCAATAACAGGAGCATTAGTGATGTGGTAAACAGACAGGAGGAAAGCCTTAGACTCTGAGATGATATTAGGTGGGCTGGTCTGATGGGGTGAACAGAAATGTGTTAGGTGATACATTTTGGGAGCATGAACAAGGTAAGAGAGTACACATTTAATTGTCAAACTCTAGGAAGCACAAAGGATCAGAGGGTGTGCATGTCTATAACTCCTTGAAGGCAGCTTGACAGGTAGATAAGGGGAGTGAGGAGATATATGGGCTGGAATGATTTAGCTCTGAACACAGGCTGGATACGCTGGGTTGTTTTCCTGGAGCAAGGAGGGCTGAGGGGGGATCTGACTGAAGTGTTCAAAGCTCGAAGAGGCTTATACAGGGTAGATAGAGTGAAACATTTCCCCTCAATAGAAAGATGTTGTCTAATCCCTGCTTAAAACAAGTTAGCCAACTTCAGCCCAAATCATAGAATCCCTACAGTGTGGAAACAGGCCATTTGGCCCAACATGTCCACACCGACCCTCCGAAGAGTATCCCACCCAGATCCATTTGCCTACTCTATTACTCAACACTTACCCCTGACCAATGCACCTAACCCACACATCCCTGAACACTATGGGCAATTTAGCATAGCCAATTCACCTAATGTGCACATCTTTCGATTGTGGGAGAAAACCGGAGCACCTGGAGGAAACCCACACAGACACGGGGAAAATGTGCAAACTTCACAGTCGCCCGAGGCTGCAATTGAACCCGGGCCCCTGGCACTTTGAGGCAGCCATTTTAACCAATGCTGTGGTTATGAATGTTATGAAGGAATTTGTCAAGGTGTCCTCAATACTGAAACAGTCAAATCACTACAAATACAAGCTGGTACCAATTTAAACAGCCTCTATTTTAAGAGGAAAAGAGTTACAATAATCTTTAATGCTAAACAATACTATCTCTCATTCTATTCAGCTCTCTTAAGCTTACAATACTTCCTGAGCCTCTTGTAGACTTATGCAGTCTCTCTCTCTCTCATCTGTGGGACTGTGAAGCTGCTTTCTCTCTTCCCCTCTGACTCTCAAGACAGTCAAATGGTCTCTGCCCTTTCCCATGCAGATCTCCTCAGAATGCCTTCAAAAGGTGCAAGAGAACAGTTTGTAGGTGTACCCTGTTTTTACCTCCTTGGGTGGATTTCTGGAACTTTCTATAGTCCTGGACAATCAGGGAGACTCGCTTAATAATTTGAAACATTGTGAACCACTGGGATGGTTAGTTCCTGTTTTTTGCTTTGTGTTGCATCACCTGGTGCCTTTTTGTCTGAGCCCTTCTTTGATTGGTGGATACATTATTGGGGATATGTCTGCTTTATTATACTAATGTAATTCACAACTTGCTGCTGTGTTTGCACTGTGCCTGGTGTTTAGGTTTAATGACTTACTTGCCAATGTGCCCAGCATCCCTTGCTGTTTGACCAAGTTGTCCATTTATCTGTCCCCCTTTCGAATGGAAAGACGTTTATGTAAATTAAGTTCCAATCTAATTGTAAAAATTGGTTCTGTTTGTTGTTGGGGACCCTGACATGTTTTCATGTCAAAGCCACTTAGTACATTGGTCAAGCCTATATGTCTGATAAGTGATATAATTACATGTACGAAACAAAAAGGAAAATCCTGTCATGATAATCCATTCAGGATTGTGGTGCATGGACAACATTCAGTAATCAGAAGAAATAGAAGTGACAATAGTGATAATCCCAGAAATTAAATTTATCTTAATCATCTCCTTGTATGTGTACAGGAATTATTCATTGCGATTGTGCCCACCTGTTAGAATATCTGTGTTTCCAGCCTGCAATCTTAATCAGCAGTCTCATGAGGTATATCAAGGCGAGTGCCATTAGGACCACAGCTAGATGTGAGAGGAACCAAATTCATGGATGACAGGCTGTGGGCATACAAGGGATTGGCTTGTCTTACCCCTTGTCCCTGTAAAGAAACCACACCTTGATAAGCTGCTGCAGCTGACAGCTAGAGATGTTCATATGGATTTCTTTCTGGAGCAAAGGTTCATGCTGTTTGTCACTAATCCAGGATGGAACTTACCCTTGCAAGCCTGTCTGAGCTCCTCCCTCAGCTGTTCAATCATCCATTTACCATCGATGCAGCACTGGGCGTGGTTTTGCTGCTCACCATCATCCCTGATCTGGTTAATTATTTTGGCATGACCATGTAGTATGGTCACTAAGTAGCGGCTAGCCTGATTCTCTGCCAGTTGTCCCATGGTCCCTTGTTAATCATAGAACATAGAACATAGAACATAGAAGAATACAGCGCAGTACAGGCCCTTCAGCCCTCGATGTTGCGCCGATCAAAGCCCACCTAACCTACACTAACCCACTATCCTCCATATACCTATCCAATGCCCGCTTAAATACCCATAAAGAGGGAGAGTCCACTACTGCTACTGGCAGGGCATTCCATGAACTTACGACTCGCTGAGTGAAGAACCTACCCCTAACACCAGTCCTATATCTACCCCCCTTAATTTAAAGCTATGCCCCCTTGTAATAGCTGACTCCATACGTGGAAAAAGGTTCTCACTGTCAACCCTATCTAACCCCCTAATCATCTTGTACACCTCTATCAAATCACCCCTAAACCTTCTTTTCTCCAATGAAAACAACCCCAAGAGCCTCAGCCTTTCCTCATAGGATTTTCCTACCATACCAGGCAACATCCTGGTAAACTTCCTCTGCACCCGTTCCAGTGCCTCCACATCCTTCCTATAGTATGGCGACCAAAACTGCACACAATATTCCAGATGCGGCCGCACCAGAGTCTTATACAACTGCAGCATGACCTCAGGACACCGGAACTCAATTCCTCTACCAATAAAAGCCAGTACGCCATATGCCTTCTTCACTGCACTATTTACCTGGGTGGCAACTTTCAGAGATCTGTGTACATGGACACCAAGAGCCCTCTGCTCTTCCACACTACCAAGTAGTCTACCATTAGCCCAGTAATCCATCTTTTTATTACTCTTACCAAAGTGAATCACTTCACACTTAGCTACATTGAACTCCATTTGCCACCTTTCTGCCCAGCTCTGCAGCTTCTCTATATCCCGCTGTAACCTGCCATATCCTTCCTCACTGTCTACAACTCCTCCGACTTTCGTATCATCCGCAAACTTGCTCACCCAACCTTCTAACCCTTCCTCCAGGTCATTTATAAAAATGACAAACAGCAATGGTCCCAAAACAGATCCTTGCGGAACACCGCTAGTGACGGCACTCCAAGATGAACCTTTGCCATCAACTACTACCCTCTGTCTTCTTCCAGAGAGCCAATTCCTAATCCAAACCTCCAACTCACCCTCTATGCCATATCTCTGTATTTTCTGCAGTAGCCTACCATGGGGGACCTTATCAAACGCCTTACTAAAATCCATATATACCACATCTACCGCTTTCCCCTCATCTACCTCCTTAGTCACCTTCTCAAAGAATTCAATAAGGTTTGTGAGGCACGACCTGCCCTTCACAAAACCATGCTGACTATCCTTGATCACATCATTCTTATCCAGATGTGCATAAATCCTATCCCTTACAATTCTCTCTAAGACTTTGCCCACAACAGAAGTGAGACTCACTGGCCTATAGTTACTAGGAGTATCCCTACTCCCCTTCTTGAACAAGGGAACCACGTTTGCTCGCCTCCAGTCCTCTGGCACTACTTCTGTCGACAAAGAGGACACAAAAATCAAGGCCAATGGCTCTGCAATCTCCTCCCTTGCTTCCCAGAGAATTCTAGGATAAATGCCATCAGGCCCAGGGGACTTATCTATTTTCACCCTTGCCAGAATTTCCAACACCTCTTCTCTACATATCTCAAAGCCATCCATTCTACTTATTCGTGCCTCGGTATTCATATCGACAACAATGTCCTGTTCCTGAGTGAATACTGACGAAAAGTATTCATTCAGCGGCTCCCCAATCTCTTCAGCCTCCACACGCAACTTCCCATTACTATCCTTGATTGGACCTATTCCTTCCCTAGTCATTCTTTTATTCCTAACATACCTATAGAAAGCCTTCGGGTTTTCCCTAATCCTACCAACTAAGGACCTTTCATGTCCCCTCCTTGCTGCTCTTAGCTCTCTCTTCAGGTCCTTCCGGGCTACCTTATAACTCTCAATTGCCCCTATTGAACCTTCACGCCTCATCTTTACAAAGGCTGCCCTCTTCCATTTAACAAGGGATTCCAACTCCTTATTAAACCACGGCTCCCTCACACGACCCTTTCCTCCCTGCCTGATAGGTACGTACTTATCAAGGACACTCAATAGTTGCTCCTTGAACAAGTTCCACATATCAATTACGCTCTTGCCTTGGAATCTACTTTTCCAATCCACACATCCTAAGTCATGCCTCAACGCATCATAATTTCCCTGCCCCCAGCTATAACTCTTGCCCTGTAGTACACACTTATCCCTCTCCATCACTAGAGTAAAAATCACCGAATTGTGGTCACTGTCCCCAAAGTGCTCACCTACCTCTAGTTCTAATACCTGGCCTGGTTCGTTACCCAGAACCAAATCCAGTATGGCCTCACCTCTTGTTGGCTTATCTACATATTGTGTCAGGAAACTCTCCTGCACACATTGCACAAACACTGACCCATCTTCATTCAGTTCCTGTTGGGCTCGTTCGACTTGCTGGGTCAAAACCCAAAGTTTATCATTGCCCAAATGAGCCAATTCAAGAGTAGTACCTGTTGACACTCCTGCCCATATGCTATGGCTAGACCATTCTCTTTGTCTATTACCAGCAGGTCTGAGTTATCCCTCATCCCATTATTCCACAGGTCAGGTGGAAATACAGCTGTTTTAATGGGGAAGTACACCACTCCAGTCACAGTATCCCTGATACATCTATTATGGTTGGCATTTGTTTGTGGTAAAAGTTATGAAAGGTGACTCTGTGTGTGTGTGTGTATGTGTGTGTGTGTGTCTGTGTGTGTGTGTGTCTGTGTCTGTGTGTGTGTGTGTGTGTCTGTGTCTGTGTGTGTGTGTGTGTCTGTGTGTGTGTCTGTGTGTGTGTGTGTGTCTGTGTGTGTGTCTGTGTCTGTGTGTGTGTCTGTGTGTGTGTGTGTCTGTGTGTGTGTGTGTGTGTCTGTGTGTGTGTGTCTGTGTCTGTGTGTAATTCTGCCTGGTGGGGTTTCCTTGGGCATCGCTGTCCTAACTCTGACCCTTTGTCCAGGCTGTCTGCTTGGCATCTCACAACTATGCACCCATTCTCACCAATCCTCATGGTCCCCATGCTTATATAACAAAATGCAGAACTCTCATAGGATTTCCTGTACACCATGAGCTGATTGTTCCACCCGAATACCACCAACTTTGCTGGATGGGCCCAGATGGGCCCCATCTACACACATACTGCGAGGTCTGGTGGATAGTACTACAGGTATCACCTCGTTTTCCCTTGTACCCATGCTACATTTTTACACGCTTTCATTATAATGCTTATATATAATAAACAACAGATACTCTAGAAGGGTCACATCACTGCGTTGGAGTGACTGCTCCAGTGCTCTTCCTAAAAAAGAAAACAGGAGTGTTTTCTATAAATATTTTGGCCTAATGTCTGACACCATGTTTTACATGGCATTAGAAAATTGTCAAATTGTCCAACTGTCACTTATTCCTGGCCCTCCTTTTTGGTTTTTAAAAGGACACAAAAGAAGTGATATGATATAATAAATGACCTGTATGCAGGGTGTAGAGTGGAGAGGTGGGTTGTCACCAATGTGGAAATAGATGTTTCGCAGTGTTCCTGATGAACTACCTTGTATGAAGGGGACTTTTATGAAAAGGGATTATTCTTTAATCTCCTGTATTTATTTCTGCTTCCCTCCCTCGCTCCTCTAGGCTGGAATTAGACTGTGGGTTGTGTTAGAGGGTTCTTATGCAGACTGTTTGCTTTGCCTTGTGCTGGTCCTAAACTTCCCTTTCCACTAGTAGAACTAGTTTTTGTGGAGCCCAGGCTGCAGAATGGTTGGATTCTGTCAGGTCAAATCCTTCACATGCCTGGGGTCCACTCTCAGCATAATGAGAGTACACACACCAGTTTACTTTCTTTTCCTTTAAACCCCCTCACTATCGCCTAACTGGGATAGTACTTATGTTTTCCCCAGCAGGTGTGTGCGCAGGTGTGAGACACAGTGAGAGACTCTGTGAACGAATCTTTATTCAATTTCCACCACCAGGAAGAAAGGAAAGGAAACACCCGAGTGGCCAGTGACAGGCACTGCCCTTCACATCAAAGGGCAATGCTGTGTGATCAAACAAACAGTGAAAGGGGAGGGCAGGGACTAAATCAAAAGAGAATTGAAGGGGGGGAAATAATGCACTCTACTCCCTGCACAACTCCAGGGTGTTGGTGGACACTGCGTGCTCCTTCTCCAAGGACACCCAGGACACGTAACTTCAGAAGAGGGGCAGGCAGTTGGCCTTAATGACCCCCTCTATGGACCTGCTTATGGCTAGTTTGGCCAGGCCCAGGAGCAGACCCATGAAGGAGGTCTTCAGACCTGCCCTCCCTCAGTACCGGGTGCCCAAAGATCAGGAGCGTAGGAACTGAAGTACAACCAAAAGCAGAGGAGGAGGTTTTTAAGAAAAATCAAAAGGGGAGTGCAAACACCCACACCCAATAGACACATGGTGCACAGAACAAGCAGTTGGGCTGGGAGTCAGTGAAACACTGCAATCTGCGATTGCAGGGGAACGCTGCATGCACGGAGCGGATCCCACCGCACACCTGAGCAACCTCCAACTGGTACACTATGTTGGATCTGAGCACTGCCGTTTTAAGGTGTTGGATGGCAGTGGCCATGTACTGGATGTCTACCGCTGCCCTGCTCGCTATGTCCTGCGGCAGTGTCCAGCCCAGGCCCCCAGCACGTCCCTGACCCTGGTTGCCCTCTCCGCCACGGCCCTCCCCTCCGACAGCCACTCGAACCCGCGAGTACGGAGGTGCGGATTCCTGAGCAACGGCTCCCTGACGATGGCCGCTACTCCAGCCGGAGGGTAGGTGCGACGCGATTCGACCATGTTCCAGACAGTGATCAGGTCCTGGTAAAAAGACAGGCAGTGTCTTGAGGGCGACCTCCAAACCATCACGGTTGACGAACAGGAGCTGCGTGTCGTAGTTGAGGTTACGCACCTGGCGGAAAAAATACGTTGCCAGGGCACACCACCTAGGAGGAGGCTCGACCTAAAGGTATCGCTGCAAGGTCTGAAGACGGAATGTCACAACCTGGGTGCGGACGCACACCAGCGACTGACCGCCCTCCTCAATAGGGAGACTCAGAACCTGCGCGGCGACCCAGTGCATCTTTTTGTCCCAAAAAAGAAGTCGACCAACGTTCTCTGGATGTTAGCGACAAAACCAGGAGGAGGGACCAAAGTGACCAGCCGGTACCACCGCATGGCAGCTACCAGCTGGTTTATGACCAGCACCCAACTCCTGTAAGATAGCACTCGGAGCAGTCCTGTCCAGTGGCCTAGGCGAGCCGAGACTTTGGCCTCCAGCTCCTGCCAGTTGGCCAGCCAGGATTCCTCAGCCGGGCTGAGGTAGACCCCCAGGTAGAGGAGATGGGTGGTACTCCAGCTGAACCCCCGTAACTCCTCCGGCAGAGAGTCCACCCGCCACGGACTGACCAGTAGTCCGGAACATTTGGCCCAGTTGATCCTGGCGGAAGACACTGCCGAGTACACGGCCTGGCACTCGCGCATCCTCCCCAGGTCAGCCGGGTCGGTGAAAGTGAGGAGCACATTGTCGGCGTAGGCCGAGAGGACCACCCCCGTGCCCGCGCTGCGCAGAACCAGCCCCGACAACTTCCTCTGCAAGAGGCGCAGGAAAGGCTCCACGCACAGGGAATACAGCTGGCCGGACAGGGGGCAGCCTTGACACACTCCTCTCCCGAAATGAAGGGGCGCCATCAGGGACCCGTTAACTTTAACCAGACACTCTGCGGTGGCGTACAAAAGTCAGATCCGGGTGACGAACTGCGTCCCGAACCCGAATGCCTGCAGAGTCCAGAGCAGGTACTCAGGAACGATCCTGTCGAATGCCTTCTCCTGGTCGAGAGATAGGAAGGTGCTCGGCAGACCAGCCTGTTGACAGAAATGGATCAGGTCCCAGACCAGGTGGATGTTGTTGTGTGTTCTCCGGCCCAGGACCGTGTAGGACTGGTCTGGGTGAATCATGTGGGCCAGCACGGAAGCCAGACGAGAAGACAACACCCTTCTCGAAGATTTTGTAGTCCATGCTGAGGACGGAGATCGGGCTCCAGTTCTTCAAAGAACAAAAAGGTCCCTCTTCTTTGGCAGCAGGACGATGGCCGCCCTGCGCCGAGAAAGGGTCAGCTCTCCGGCATTTAGACAGTCCCCCAGGACCTGTGCGTAGTCGCTCCCCAGGACGCCCTGAAGAACTCTACAGTCAGCCTGTCCAGCCCCGGGGACTTGCTCCTAGAGAGCCGGTCGAGTGCGCCAGTCAGCTCCTCTAAAGGTGACGAGAGTGTCAAGACTTTCGGCATCCTCTGGGCCGAGCTGCGGCAGGTCCTCCCACAAAACTCTGCGAGCATCCTTGCTGGATGGATCCAGAGAGAACAGAGCCATGTAATAGTTTTGCACGTAGGCCCGGATATCCTGAGATGAGGGACCCATTGTCAGCCAGCAGCACAAGGAGCAGCTGACGGGTGCCACACCTTTTTACCAGCAAGTAGAAGGGGGAGCCGCAGTCCAGGTCCTGGAGGAGCTGGATCCGCGACCTCACGTACGCGCCCCGAGCCCCGACGAGCTGCAGGTCCCAGATTGCGGCCTTCTTCTCTTCGTACACCCCGCGCAGGGCCGGGTCCACGTCGGGCTGACCGAGGCGTGACTCCAGGTCGAGCATCTCCCTCTCCAACTCCCCGATCCTGGATTTCCACCTCTTTGTCGACCCCCTCGTTTACTCCTGACAGAAAATGCGAATGTGAGCCTTGCCCACATCCCACCATAGCCTCAGGGAGGGGAAGCTTCCCTGTTTCCTTCTCCAGCCGGCCCAGAAACGACGAAACGAGTCCAGGAACCGCTCGTCCTCCAGCAGCAGGTTGTTAAAGTGCCAGTACGCGGAGCCGAGCCTGGCGCCGAACGGAAGGAGTTCCGCCCACACCAGGTGATGGTCCGTGCACGACACCTGCCGCGTGGAGGCCTTCGGAAAACAGGAGGCGTACGCCCGCGAAACGTACAGGCGGTCGATTCTGGACACTCTGGCCCCAGGCCTCACGAAGGTGAAGGCGATGGAGTCGGGATGGAGATTCCGCCAGACGTCCACCAGGTCGAAGGACTTGACGAAGTCCCCCAACCTCCTCCCCGATGCCCAACCCATGCGGGCACCGCCGTGGTCCCTGCCCTCGAGGACGCAGTTGAAATCTCCTGAGGACGACGCACTGGCTCTCGATGGAGGTGAGATGAGCGGACACTTCTCCGAAGAAGCTCGCTTGCCTTGGCCCGGCCAGGGGAGCGTAGACGTTCACCAAGTGAAGCACCGTGCCCCCCCCCCCGCAGCCGAATTGTCAGGTGAAGCAAATGGCCTGGCACAGACTCCCTGACCCCCAAGATCTCCAGCTGAAAATGTGGGGCCAACAGGATAGCCACCCCGCCAGATCTGCGGGTGAGGTGACTCATGTAGACCTCCCCTCGCCACTCCAGGAGCCAGGTGGCTTTGTCTTCTGGGGTAGTGTGGATTTCTTGCAGGAAGCACACTGCATACCTCTCATCCCGAAGAACCGAAGGGGTCTGGAATCTGCGCTGTGACTCCCTGCTGCTGTTGATGTTGAGGCTGGCTATAGTTGTCTTCATGTCAGAAGCATTGTGCAACCCCCACCAGTACAGTTAAAAACTATATACATTTACTGGGAGGACGAGGGAGGGGCACAGAAGTCCCTCACCCTCACCAGGAGTCCCCCCCAGGAAGTTCCTGACTCACTTTCACTCATTCACGTCAAGACCAGGCGCCTCGCGAGCAGCGTGGGCCGACCAGTAAACTCTATCAAAGGAGCTCCAGCGGTCAAGTGCCAGTTGGGCTCTATCCTGGCGACTCCGAGTTTCCTCGGCAAACTCCCAGAGTTCCTCGAGGCGGGAGATTGGAGGGGGGGCACCTGGGACTCAAAAATCTTGCTGGAGATAGACTCCGCATCATCCCCAGTATCCACCACCGATCCCGAACCCTCCGCCGGGAAGTCACCCTCGGTCATCGACCCCTCCCCCACCAAGAGAGTGGGGGCTGGTCCGGCACCACCAACACCAACTGGCCTCAGACCCCCAGCAACCCCACCCCCAGGATCACCGGCAGTACCTTCCTCGGCGCACCCCTTCCTGGAATGCCCTGAGTTCAGGTCGTCAGGCAGCAGAGGCTCGGGGCCCCGCTCCTCTCCCGACACCAGGACGCCCTGCTCCTCAGGGAAAAGGTCCTCCCCCAGGGCCAGGCACCCCGGAAAAACAGTCTGGGAGGGAGGAGTGAGGATAGCACCTTCCTCCCTTCCAAGACCCAGCAGAGGGTTCGCCATTGTCACCCACACCACAGCCCATGTGGTTATTAAAGTCCTCCCCAGGGGCCAGAGGAGGTATGGAGGCAGACGGTCCTACTATAGCCCCTGGGGGATCAGGTAGGCCAGGCCACAGAGCAGGACAGGCAAGAGACACTGTAGGCTCATCCCTTGGAGAGGAGCAATACCACTGGCATGCTGCTGGAGTATCTCTCCTTTCCAAGGGCCAGTGCCTCTTCCCCAGCGAGACGGGGGGAATTTATGGGCCTTCCCCTCCCCGCCCAAATTGGTGGTCATGGGGCACGAGGTCCCCCCCGCCTTTCATGGAATACAATTAGCTGGGGCTTGGCCAGGGTGGAGAGGGTCGGCCTTGTCACTTCCTGCCCCGCCCCTGGTTTATCAGGTGATGGTGGGTGGGGCAGGGGCCCAGTTCCCTCACCGGGGCCCAGAGAGGCAGCTCTTGCAGGAGGTGAGGCAGCGGTGGATCCCCGCAGGTTAGTACCAGGGTGTGTGGCTGTGTGGAGTGGGGCTCGGGCTCAGGGACCCCTGGGTCAGGTGTTGTAGTGCCAGGAGCAGGCGTTGAAGCCCCAGGAGTGTCTGTAACAGGGTGGGGGTTGGGTGTGGGGTCTGTGGGTGCAGCAGGGCCAGGATCAGGTACGGGTTTGGGGGTCTGGGGGTCAGGGTTCCTGCGCCGGGGTGTCGCTGGCATGGCCGTGGGGACATTATTGTGCCGGGGTGGGGCAGGTCGTGGGCTAGTTGTAGGGGAAGGTGATAGGGTGGTCTCGCCGTGGGTGGGCCTGGCGCGTTGCGTCTTCCTGAACTCCTTCTGGCTGGCCGGATGCTCACCCCGCTCCCCGCCAGAGGCTGAGGCATTGGAAGCCTCTGGCTTAGCCCCAGCTGCCAGGGCTTGTGGTGTTGACTTCAGGGGAGGGGGAGTGATGCAGCGGCGCCACCCTCAGCCATTGGTGTGGGCTAGGCAGCCTTCTGGGGGGGGCAGTATTTTCTAATGTGCCCCATTCCGCGGCACAAGTGGCATCGCATGCCGTCCGCCATCCAGAAGATGCGGTAGGCCGCGCCTTCATGGAGGAGGTTAAAAGAGCCCTCTGTGACCTCCTCCCAGGCCAGGCAAGTGAACACCTGGCGTTGGAAGGAGTAAATATGCCGGAGGGCAGGGTCCTTGAGACCGAGCAGGAGCGGTTGGACACCCGACCGGATCTCCCCCAAGGTGTTGAGGTGGGGAGGAAGGAGCTCACTGGCAATGAAAGGTGGGACGTTGGAGATCACGATCCTCTGGGCCGTAACCTCCAAAGGGTCGACGGGCAGATGTGTCCCGCCCACAGTGAGCACCCTCTCCATGGCCAGGTGGACCGCCTGCTCGGTCTTTAGGAAAAACACTGCCTTCCCCAGCCTTCGACAGTGAGAACCTTTTTCCGCTAATGAAATCAGCTGTTACCAGGGGACACAGCTTTAAATTAAGGGGTGGTAGGTATAGGACAGATGTTAGGGGTAGATCTTTTACTCAGCGGGTTGTGAGTTCATGGAATGCCCTGCCAGTATCAGTGGTGGACTCTCCCTCTTTATGGTCATTCAAGCGGGCATTGGACAAGCATATGGAGGTTATTGGGCTAGGCTTCGGTCGGCGCAACATCGAGGGACGAAGGGCCTGTACTGCGCTGTATTTTTCTATGTTTTCTATGTTCTATGTTCTATACATTCTGGCTGCAGGGACGATGGCCAGTGGGCCGACCACACTAGCCATGGCCATGCTGCAGGCCTCAATGGTCATGTTGGAGTGGGGATAGGCCTTTACCCCCAGACGTTTATTCAGGTGCCTGAAGGGGGTTGGGGTTCCAGCCAGGGTTGGAGCAGCCGCCCCGAAGGCAGTGGCCACCCCAGTGTAGGTGCGGCTGGGTCCTGCAATTTTGGTTCTCGCCATACTGTGCTGCTGAATGTTAGTAGGCCCCAGGAACCAGCTGTGTTGTTAAGTCTGGGTGAGGCCTCAGGCAGTGGCAGCAGCAGCAGCAGGTGGAGGCAGGCCTCAGGTCGCAGCAATGGAGATCTTGGGAGGGTCCCAAAGCAAGTCCCAGGTAGGCCTCTTGTCGCAGCAGTGGTGGAGGTTGTGGGGAGGGGCCTAGGGCAAGTCCCAGGCAGCAACAAATCAACTCCCAGGCAGCGGTGATGGAGGCAGGCCTCAGGCAATGGCAGCGGTGGAGGCAGGCCTCAGGCAAGTCCCAGGCAGCACCAGAGTGAGTCTCAGGTAGGCCCCGGTCGCAGCGGTGGAGGCAGGCCTGTTGTGGGGGGTCCCCAAGGCAATTCCCAGGCAGCCCCAAAATTTAGTCCCAGGCAGCAGCAGTGGTGGATGTCCTGGGAGGGGCCCAAGGCAGGCCCCAAGCAGTAGCAGCTGAGGCAAGTCCGGGTGGGGTCCCAGGTCAGCAGCAACACTCCCTTGACCTGGGTGAGGCCCAGGCTGCAGCTCCAAAAGCAGGCCCAGGATTCAAAGCTCTCACCTCCTTCTGCCATCCTCTTCCTCTTTCTTTTTCTTCCTCCTCCTCCTTTCTTTTTCCTCCTCCTCCTTCCTTTTTCCTCCTCTTCCTCTTCCTCCTCGGATGTGGGGCAGCTGGTCTAAAGACAGTCCCCTTCCTCTCAGACACCTTCAAGGAGGTGTGTGTGCGTGCACACACCCCCTGCTGCTCCTGTCTGAATCCGTCAGTCAGGGCTCCCTGATTGGACCAGATTAACAGCCCCAATCAGGGGACTAATATGGATGTGAGTCACCACATATTTTGGGGTGTTTTGTTTGGAATTATACTCGGCAAGGATTGGTTGGACTGAAGGATCTGTTTCTGTGCTGTATGATTTTATGACTCTCTATAAAATCCATTTCATTGACCTCTTTACAATCACAACAGGCCTCCCCTCTGAGTCCAAGGACATAGGCCTATTTTTTGTAACTCCTTTTAGCACTGTGTCAGGTTTTTCCTGCTCTACATCTGACACCACCAGCGTTTAAAGCACAGTCGCTCGCCTCTTGTGTTCGGAGCATCATTCATTCTCCACTTCAGGAGGCAAAGGTGTCAAGGCAGTGACATGCACCATGTCAATTCCAGATTCTGAGATATCTTTAATGCTTTAAAGGGAGAACCCACAGGTTCCAGAACGGTCAGAAAGATTATTGAGGAGCAGGGCAAGTTTTGCTCCCTCACGGTTTGCAAGTTTGCAGCTTTCATGTGATCCAAGTGCTTGTTCAAGACTTTCACACATACTTGAACTTTGTATGTCCCCAGACCTGACCTCGTACTGAGCATGCCTCTTACTTATGCAGGGCCATTTCCATGGTTCGGACACCAAACTTTGCCCCCTGCAGTAAACTCTCTGTTGCCTAGTGGAGTCATATTTACTGCATTGGTGTCCCTCATCCCATTTCACTAGCTCCCCGCAGGGCCAGGAATATCAGACTTATCCGACGTTGAGTCTTTTTCCCGTTAGTAACTCTGCTGGAGCTCAAAGTTTGGGAGAAGATTTGTAGCTCGGGTGCTCGTTGTTGTGGTTCTGTTCGCCGAGCTGGGAATTTCTGTTGCAGACTTTTCGTCCCCTGTCTAGGTGACATCCTCAGTGCTTGGGAGCCTCCTGTGAAGTGCTTCTGTGATGTTTCCTCCGGCATTTATAGTGATTTGTATCTGTTGCTTCCTGTTGTCAGTTCCAGCTGTCCGCTGCAGTGGCCGGTATATTGGGTCAAGGTCGATGTGTTTGTTGATAGAATCTGTGGATGAGTGCCATGCCTCTAGGAATTCCATGGCTGTTCTCTGTTTGGCTTGTCCTATAATAGCTGAAAAAGTGTTGCTGGAAAAGCGCAGCAGGTCAGGCAGCATCCAAGGAGCAGGAGAAACGACATTTCGGGCATGAGCCCTTCTTCAGGAATGAGGAAAGTGTGCCAAGCAGGCTAAGATAAAAGGTAGGGAAGAGGGGCTCGGGGGAGGGGCATTGGAAATGTGATAGGTGGAAGGAGGTTAAGGTGAGGGTGATAGGTCGGAGTGGGGGTGGGGACGGAGAGGGCAGGAAGAAGATTGCAGGTTAGGAAGGTGCTGCTGAGTTTGAGGGTTGGGACTGAGACAAGGTGGGGGAGGGGAAATGAGGAAACTGGAGAAATCTGATTTCATCCCTTGTGGTTGGAGGGTTCCTACGCGGACGATGAGGCGCTCTACCTCCAGCCGTCGTGTTGCTATGGTCTGGCGATGGAGGAGTCCAAGGACCTGCGTGTCCTTGGTGGAGTGGGAGGGGGAGTTGAAGTGTTGAAGTGGTTGGCTTGGTTGGTCCGGGTGTCCCAGAGGTGTTCTCTGAAACATTCCGCAAGTAGGCGGCCTGTCTCCCTAATATAGAGGAGGCCACATTCGTCGTCATTTCCACCACCTCCAAACAGACCCCACCACCAGGGATATATTTCCCTCCCCTCCCCTATCAGCGTTCCGAAAAGACCACTCCCTCCGTGACTCCCTCGTCAGGTCCACACCCCCCACCAACTCAACCTCCACTCCTGGCACCTTCCCCTGAAACCGCAAGAAATGCAAAACTTGCGCCCACACCTCTCCCCTTACTTCCCTCCAAGGCCCCAAGGGATCCTTCCATATTCACCACAAATTCACCTGCACCTCCACACATATCATTTACTGCATCCGCTGCAGTCCTCACTTTCTCCTAGAAGATTGTCCTAAATGGTAGTGTTGTCCCTGTCGAACTCATGTTGCCTGTCATCTGCGTGTGTGGCGACTAAGGATAGCTGGTTGTGTCATTTCGTGGCTGGTTGACGTTCATGGATACGGATCGTTAGTTGTCTTCCTGTTTGTCCTATGTAGTGTTTTGTGCAGCCCTTGCATGGGATTTTGTACACTACTTTGGTTTTGCTCATGCTGGGTATCGGGTCCTTTGTGCTAGTGAGTTGTTATCTGAGAGTGGCTGTTGGTTTGTGTGCTGTTATGAGTCCTAGTGGTCGTAGTAGTCTGGCTGTCAGTTCAGAAATGTTCTTGATGTATGGTAGCGTGGTTGTGGCATGTCCTAATTCCGTTGTCTTTCCCTTAGGCATCTGTTGATGAAATTGCACGAGTATCCGTTTTTGGCGAATACATTGTAGAGGCGTTCTTCTTCCTCTTTTTGCAGTTCTGGTGTGCTGCAGTGTGTTGTGGCCCTTTTGAATAGTGTCTTGATGCAACTTCTTTTGTGTGCGTCGGGGTGGTTGTTTTCGTAGTTCAGGACTTGGTCTGTGTGTGTGGCTTTCCTGTATACCTTTGTGGTGAATTCTCCGTTCGGTGTTCTCTGTACCATCACGTCTAGGAATGGGAGTTGGTTGTCCTTTTTTTCTTCCTCTCTTGTGAATCTGATCCCTGTGAGTGTGGCGTTGATGATCTGGTGCGTGTTTTCTATTTCTGTGTTTTTAATGATTACAAAGGTGTCATCCACATATCTGACCCAGAGTTTGGGCTGAATTTGTGGTAAGACTGTTTGTTCTAATCTTTACATTGCAGCTTCTGCTATGAGTCCAGAGATGGGTGAGCCCATGGGTCTGCCGTTGATTTGTTCATATATTTGGTTGTTGAATGTGAAGTGTGTTGTGAGGCACAGGTCCAGTAGTTTCAATTGGCCATGCTACCATTTCTAAGGCTGACCTTTTTTGAAGAGATGATGCAAAGATGCCAGGATTGGGTCCAGGTTATGTATGAACTTTCCGTAATAATTCACCAACCCAGAGAAAGACTTGAGCTCCAGTACAGATGTGGGAACCGGGATACATTTGATCGCCCTCACTTTATCTTCCAATGGGCATAACCCAGGCTTGTCAACTCTGTGGCCCAAGTTGGTCACTTAGGTTGCCTGGAATACATACTTTTCCCTTCTAAGACATACACCCACCTGGGAGAAACATCTAAGGACTATGATCAAGTTCTTCAAGTGCTCCTTATTGGTCTTCCCGGTTATTAACATGTCATCTAGATAAATGGTGACCTGGGGTATACCTTGTAAAATGTTCTCTATTGTCCGCTGAAAAATTGCACAGGCTGATGATACCCCAAATGACAGTCTTGAATATTGACATAAACCTAAAGGGTATTATTTTTAGCATACTTCTGACAATCCTCCTCTAACTGTAATTACAAGTATGAATGGCTCATGACCAGCTTCAGAAAGTTCAACTCCTGTGCTAACTTTGTGTACAAATCCTCGAAGTGAGGGATTGGGTAGTTATTCAGCTGTGAAGAAGATTTGTTTAAGCTCCCACAAAAGCCAACCAACCCGCTGGACTTCACAATTGGTACGACTGGTGCTACCATTCAACAAATTGGACTGGTTTGATGATTCCTTTGCTTTTCAGCCTTCTGATTTCTGCCTCAATTTTTTCTCGTAAGACAAATGACACAGGACGAGCTTTATAGGATCATTGAATTGCTTCTTGGTCAACATGCAAGACGGCCTTGGCTCCTTTGACAGTAATCTAGACCTTCCGGAAAAACCTCCGGGCAATTTAATTAGGACTTCACTCATGCAACCATTTTCAATTGAAAAATGTTGAGCCAATGCATATGAATCTTTCTCAACTAACTTCACCTCATCAATCTTGGTCCCAAGCCTTTCACTACAATCACTGGTAACTGAACCAGCTGCTTCTTATAAGAGATCGGAACCAAAGTTATCCCCTTAATTTGTAAATGTATCCTGGTTCTCTGTCAAGATGAGGTCTTGTGCAAACTTAAAGTTTGGAGTCCAGAGCAAATGTTGTTAAAGAGTGGTTCTGCAACCACTGAAATGGCTGTGCTGGTATCCACCTCCATTAGAACCAGGGAACCATTTAGCCAGATGTTTATTTTGATTGGTTCTGACTTGGATGTTGTTAAGCAATTTAACTGTTCCAAACCAGTTATAGGTGAACTTTCCAGTATGTGGACTCTTCTGGATACCAGCCTCTGAGTTCTGTTACACAATTTAGGCCAATTGGGATTCTTTTGCTGTCTTGAGTTTGCCTGCCAGCAGCAACTATAATGGCTTATTCATCCCAGATCCTGATGAAAATGTTACCATTTGGCCGAGGTTTGGCTTTGTTTTGGGGTTTTTGCTGTATTCTGACTGAGAGTCCCTCTGTTCTTTGTAACTCTATGCAATTGCCTTCACTTATGCAGTGTTCCCCAAGTTCAGTTGAACTGGCGAGTGTGTCCAGTTCCATCAAAATAAACCATAACTCATAGAACATAGAACATGTTCTATGTTCTATGCGTAGAAAAGGCCCTTCGACCCTCAATGTTGCGCCAACCTGTGAACTATTCTAAGCTCATCCCCTTACACTATCCTATCATCATCCATGTGCTTATCCAAGGATTGTTTAAATCTCCCTAATGTGGCTGAGTTAACTACATTGGTAGGTAGGGCATTCCACGTCCTTACCACTCTCCGAATAAAGAACCTGCCTCTGACATTTGTTTTAAATCTAGCACCTTTCAATTTGTAGTTATGCCCCCTCGTATAAGCTGATGTCATCATCCTAGGAAAAAGACTTTCACTGTCTACCCTGTCTAATCCTCTGATAATCTTGTATGTCTCTATCGAATCCCCTCTTAGCCTTCTTCTTTCCAATGAGAACAGACCCAAGTCTCTCAGCCTTTCCTCATAAGACCTTCCCTCCAGACCAGGCAACATCCTGATAAATCTTCTCTGCACCTTTTCCAATGTTTCCACATCCTTCCTGTAATGAGGCGACTAGAACTGTACACAATATTCCAAGTGCAATCGCACAGCATTCTGTATAGTTGCAGCATGATATTGCAGCTCTGGAACTCAATGCCTCTACCAATGAAACCTAAGCTATTGTATACCTTCTTAACAGCACTATCAACCTGGGTGGCAACTTTCAGTGATCAATGTACATGGACTCCAAGATCCCTCTGCACATCCACACTACCAAGAATCTTTCCATTGACCCAGTACTCTGCCTTCCTGTTGTTCCTCCCAAAGTGAACACATTTAGCTGAATTGAACTCCATTTGCCACCTCTCAGCTCAATTCTGCAGTTTACCTAAGTCCCCCTGTAACCTGTAACATTCTTCCAAACTGTCCACTACTCCACCGACTTTAGTGTTTTCTGCAAATTTACTAATCCATCCACCTATGCCTGTGTCTAAGTCACTTATAAAAATGACAAATAGCAGTGGTCCCAAAACAGATCCTTGTGGCACACCACTAGTAACCGGACTCCAGGCTGAATATTTTCCATCAACCACCACTCGCTGCCTTCTTTCAGAAAGCCAGTTTCTAATCCAAACTGCTAAATCACCCTCAATCCCATGTCTCTGCATTTTCTCCATTAGCCTACCATGTGGAACCTTATCAAAGGCTTTACTGAAGTCCATGTACAACACGTCAACTGCCCTACCCCCATACATGATTGGTCACCTTCTCAAAAAACTCATTGAGGTTTGTAAGAACCCTTGACGAAACCATGTTGACTATCTGAAATCAAATTGTTGCTTGCTGGATGATTATAAAGCTTATCTCTTATAATCCTTTCCAAAACCTTTCCTACAACAGAAGTAAGGCTCATTCGTCTATAATTACCTGGGTCATCTGTACTGCCCTTCTTGAACAAGGGCACAACGTTTGCAGTCCCCTGGTACTAAACCTGTAGATAATGACAACTCAAATATCAAAGCCAACGGCTCTGCTATCGCCTCTCTAGCTTCCCAGAGAATCCTTGGATAAATCCCATCCAGCCCCAGGTCTTGTCTATTTTCACTTCTTCTAGAATTGATAACATCTCTTCGTAACTAACCTCGATCCTTTCTAGTCTAATATCTCGTATCTCATTCTTCTCCTCGACAATATTCTCATATGCTCATCTTTCTGCATATTTTCAATGATAAAGCCAATTATAGTGTCTCTTTGTATTCCAGAAGGCTTCAGCTACTAGGTGTTTTTGCATGGTTACATCATCAATCCCACATGCCTAATGGTGTCTCAGTATCTCATTAAGGGTTAAACCAAGGTCAGATGCTTATGCCAATCATCTTAACCAGGTCAAAATCCTCTATCCTTTCCTGGTACTTTGTGCATTTGCCAATTGTAAGAGTCTTGACCTTTCCTGCATTACTACTGTGCAGCACTCTTGCTGCTGCCTACAGCTCTTTACATTGCTGTTCTAGCCTATCAATACAGGCTGCTTCCCCGTCTCTGACTGCCTATTTTCATTTGAATAGGCCTTTTTATATTGGGAATGGAACTGACCCATGGACCATGGGTCCTGTACTCTGGTGTCCAAGCTTTAGATTTGCTAATTTGTCAACAGGTGTTTCTATTCGCTCTCACAGTGATCTAATCCCAACTGGTTGGATGGGGAATCTTCTAGGCTGCATGCTATTGCTTTTGATATGGTTACCTTAATGGCCTTCTTTCCTAATTTGTTATGCGTTTCTTACCATATGTCTTGGGCTATGGAACCTGTGGTCCAAAGTCAGTCTGGTCTGCTGTAGAATACTGTTCATTTGGGCCTCTTTTTATTGTCCAAGAGTGTCCTCCTATGTTGGATAAGGGAACACTTACCGCATTTTGCTAGCGAGCATACTATTGTTGGGTCCTTTACTGGATCTCTCTTCCATGTTATCAAGGTATGGGAGTAGCTATATTGGAGTAAAGCTTCAGCTACATTTCAGATTTCTGGGGCCACTGGAGAGGTCCTGGAGGACTGGCGAGTAGCTAATGTTGTTCCTCTGTTCAAGAAGGCAAATAGGGATAACCCGGGAGACGAGAGTCATTGACTCTTACATTGGTGGTTGGGAAGTTATTGGAGAGAATTCTTAGGAATAGGATTTACGTGCATTTGGAAATGCATGGCCTTATTAGGGACAATGAGCATGGCTTTGTGCAGGAGAGGTCATGTCTTACTAACTTGAAGTTTTCGAGGAGGTGACAAAGGTGATTGATGAAGGTAGAGCAGTGGATGTTATCAACATGGATTTTAGTTAGGCTTTCGACAACATCCCTCATGGTAGGCTCATTCAGAAGCTTAAGATGCATGGGATCCATGGTGATTTAGCTGCTTGGATTCAGAATTATCTTGCCCATAGAAGACAGAGGGTGTCTTTCAGGCTGGAGGTCCATGACTTAGTGGTGTTCCATAGAGATCTGTACTGGAACCTCTGCTGTTTGATATATAGATATAAATGACTTGGATAAAAATGTAGATGGGTAGATTAGTAATTGCAGACAACACACAGGTTATGGGTAGTGTAGAAAGTTGTCAAAGGATCCATCAGGATATAGATCTGTTGCAGATATGGGCAGAGAAATGGCAAATGCAGTTTAATCCAGGTAAGTGTCAGGTGCTGCTCTTTCGGAGATCAAATGTTAAGGAAAAGTATACAGTTATTGGCAGGATCTTGAACAGCATTGATGTACAGAGCAAACTTGGGGTTCAAGTCCATTGCTCCCTGCAAGTGTCCACGTAAATTTAGGGTGGAAAAGAGGGCATATGGCATGCTTAAATATATTGGTTGTGGAATTGTGTACAAGAATCAGGATGTCATGTTGTCAGACTTTGGTTAGGGCACACTTAGAGGGTTGTGTTCAACCCTAGTTGCCACTTTACAGGAAGGATAAGGAGGCTTTGGAGAGGGTGCAGAAGACCAGGATGCTACCTGAATTAGAGGGTTTGAGCTAGAAAAACTCAAGTTGTTTTCCCTGGAGTCACGGAAGCTGAAGGAAGACTTGATAGAAGTCTATAACATTGAGATGCATAGATAGGATTGATGGTCAGTGTCTTTTTACCAGAGTTGAAATAATAGGAGCATACATTTAAGGTGAGAGGGGGCAAGTTCAAAGGAGATGTGAGGGGCAAGTTTTTTAGCCAGAGAGTGGTAGGAGTCCGGAAAACACTGTCAGGGGTGGTGGTGGAGGCAGATCTGATAGGGTGTTTTAAAGACTTTTAGTTAAGAAAAAGAGGGATATAGACCAAGGGCAGGCAGCAGGGATCAGTGTAATTTGGCGTCATGTTCAAAGCAACATTGCAGGCTGAAGAGACCGTTCCTGTGGTGTACTGTTCTATGTTCTACTTTCTTGTTGCAGCCTCTCTAAGTCTTAAGACAGGTGGAACTAGAGCACGGTGATCCCTTCTAACACTACTCAGAAATAGGTCTTTGACCCCTTCCTCTGGCTGTAGAATTTCGCATACCTGTGTATTACGTCTATCCCTAGATCCTTGACTCAGTATCTGCTGCATGTTCCAGCTGCTCTTTAAAACACCTGGCAGTCATTTTGATTGGGGTAGTGGAGTATGTGAGGGTACCAAGAGCTGCCAATGACTTTAGGATTCCCACACAAAATGTAAACACCTGTTCTCCTCGAAGTTGACTTGCTCAGATTTTCTGTATCACCCGTTCCCCTTTTACAGCTCATGCTTTGTTTGCTATGGCTCCGGTAGAACACTTATTTGATGGGCCAATTTCAGGTCAGCTGCCTGTATCCTCAGTTACTCACTTGAATCCTGGTTTTCAAGTGAGGTATTACTCTTTTAATTACAAATAAGGCTGAATTCTGAGGATAAAGTGAGGACTGCAGATGCTGGAGTGTCAGAGTCGAAACGTGTGGCACTGGAAAAGCACAGCAGGTCAGGCAGCATCCGAGGAACAGGAGTGTCAATGTTTTGGGCATAAGCCCTTCATCAGGAATGACGAAGGGCTTATGCCCAAAATGTCAACACTCCTGCTCCTGGAATGCTATCTGACTTGCTGTGATTTTTTCAGCACTACATTTTTGGACGCTGAATTCTTGAGGATACCAGCCTGGTGGGCTCGACTTCAAAGGACCCGATGGTCACTTCTCATTGAAGCCCACCGAGGGATGTAAACTGTTGTCTAGAGTCTCCTTAAAATAAGTTAGACATCTCTAACCAGAATGCTATGAATGAATTCGCCAAGGTGTCTCTCAACACTGAAACAGTCAAATCATTACCGAATTAAACCAATACCAAATTAAACAGTCTCAACTTTATAAGGAAACAACTTACAATAACCTTTACTGCTAAACTATGCTATCTCTAATCCTATTCTGGGACTTTGTCAAGTGCTTTATTAAATTTCATGGAGACAATATCTGCTGCGCTACCCTCATTAATCCTTCTTTATGAACAGAGATGTTCATTTTCCAATCTAATGAGACGTTGGCTGAATCTAGAGAATCATCCTCCAATAGTAATTGATGTTCGTAGGTCTACACACAACTCCCACAATGGAGTTCCAACCTTTATTGTTTCCTCTCTATTTATAAGTCTTGGTTTCTTAAAGTGGAAGATGTCATTTCCAGTTCTTTATTTCAAGGGAAGGTAGATAGGATCTAGTATTGATGGAGTTCTGGTTAGAATGCCATGCCTCTAAGAATTCTCATGCGTATCTTTGTTTTGCGTGTCCTAGGCTGTGTGTGTTGTCCCAGTCAAAGTGGTGTCCTTCTTTGTAAGTATGGAAACTAGTGATAATGGGTTGTGTCTTTTGATGGCTAGTTGGTGTTCGTATATCCTGGTGGCAAGTTTCCTGCTTGTTTGTCTGATGTAGTGTTTTTTACAGTTCTTGTATGGTGTCTTGTAAATGCCATTGGTTTTGCTGATGGTATCTAATGGATCCTTTAGGTTCATTAGTCACTGTTTAAGGTGTTGGTAGGTTTGTGGGCTACCATGATGCCAAGGGGTCTGAGTAGTCTGGAAGTCTTTGATAATGTGGCTATAGTTTTTGGTTGTATTGTGTCTGCTTGTTTGGGTTTGTAGACTTCCAAACTACTCAGACCCCTTGGTATCACGGTAACCCACAAACCAACCAAAACACTTAATCAGCGGCTAATGAACCGAAAGGATCCATTAGATACCATCAGCAAAATTAACATCATTTACAAGATACCAAACAAGAAATTAAAAAAAACACATCAGACAAACAAGCAGGAAACTTGCCACCAGGATACCCGAACACCAACTAGCCATCAAAAGACACAGCCCACTATCACTAGTTTCCATACATACAGACAAAGAAGGACACCACTTTGACTGGGACAATACACATATCCTAGAACAGGTGAACACGCAGGAGAATCTTAGAGGCATGGCACTCTAACCAGAACTCCATCAATAAACACATCGATTTAGATCCTATCTACCTTCCCTTGGAAAAACAAGAACTGGAAATGACATTGCCCACCTTACGAAACCAAGACCTATAAATGGAGAGGTGGGACATACCACTTCACCGGAGACTCTCACCGATAATGTTACCTAGTATAGTGACGAAATGTCTGAAAACAAATCTTCCAGCTCAGCGAACTAACTTACATACTTATCATCAACCTGAGCTACAAATCTTCTCAAAAATGATTATCGTCAACTATTTCCTAGCTTCTCCAGCTTCTGAAATGTCACATGTCCTTGAATATTCAAGCCCCAGCCTTGTCAGCTTGCAGCCTTGTCACTGTAATGACTCATACGTATTTACATTTGAGCTGTCAATTCATCTGTTTTATTATGATTGCAATGTGTATTCAGATACAGAGCCTTTAACTGTGTTTAAAAAAAACATACTTTGGTCTTTGCAATCTTTGGTCTTATCTGCTATCACACTCTCAAGTTTGTGCACTCTGTCCCTTCTTGCCAAACTGATTATACTTCCCTTATTGCTACCTTGCTCTGTTGCCTTATTTTTCCCTCTTTAATTTATCACAGCCTCCCAGACTTGACTCCTCACCTCACTATTAGGATTAAAGCCCACTGGTCTCCGCATGGTTCAGACAATCCCAACATTACAACTCTCACTTTCCGAGTACTGATGCCAGGGACCTGTGAATCTAAAGTTAATTCTACTCCATAGACCACTGAGTTTTACATTTAGTTCTGTAACCATATTTAACCCCATTTATTGAATTGAGTGGACCAGGCTGGATAGTTTCTTTAGGTGCTGGTGCTGATCTCCAGGCCCTCCTGTCTTCCGCTCTACCTCCATACTGAACTATAATTCCTAGATTAAATACATTAAACCAACAGCTATTGTTCACTTATCATTTGCATGCAGAATCTTGACAATCAAACCTAAACCTTCTGGGTAGCTTTGATGGTCTAAAGTATCATGAAATGCAAGATAAAAATGAACTATCCTACAATCAATGTAAAGTTGAACAGACAGTATCAACATACTAATTAACAACAGAAATAGGCAATTTGGTCTCCTGAATGTATTTCACCATTTGATCATGGCTAGTTTGATTCCAGCTCCTCTTCCTGCACCTAAATCTGATACTCTTTGACTCTCTTGTTGGTCAAGAATAAATCTACCTTGACTTGAAAATCCATACCCTAGCTTCCATTGTTTTCTGGAGGTAGAGCATTCCACTACACTCTTGGAAAAAAACTCATCATCTATATCTTAAATAGGACAGCCCTTAATTTGAACCTCTGTCCCCTTGTGCTAGGAACATCATTCTGTCTAAAAGTAATATGGTTTTTCTGTGCCATTCCTAACAGAAAGCCGACGAATGCGAAGAGACACTGTGGACTTTGCGGGAGTTATTAATAAGCATAAGAAGGTGCTGAGGGAAAAAGTCCAGTACATCACTGAATACACAAGTAAGCCAGGTGAAAAGATCTTGCTAACAGAGAATTTCACCAACCTTTGGATAACTGAAGGTGACTACAACTCAATTCCCCAGAGACATGAGGTGATGGATATTGAAGCTATGTCCAAGCAGGAAAGGTCTGGTGCCCGTTCCATCAACTACACGGAAATATTTGTCTGTTCGCTGCAGCAATCCCGGCCACCGAGGATCACCGTAACCAAGGGATTGGCGGGAATTGGGAAAACTATCTGTGTGCATAAGTTTGCTTATGATTGGACTAATGGCTCGGCGGCCTTGGACTTTGACTTCCTGTTCATGTTCCCGTTCCGGGAACTCAATCTGCTGCCAGAAAGTAAACTCAGCATCAGCCAGCTGGTCCAGAGGTACTACCCTCACACTGGGGACACAGCAACCTTCTTAAAGGACACCAACATCAAATGTCTCTTCATCTTTGATGGCTTGGATGAAAGTCGTCTCTGCTTGGATTTCAATAAAAGCCCCGAATATGCTGATGTTGAGCACACGATGAAACTCCATGTTCTCCTCGTGAATTTAATTAAAGGAACCCTGCTTTCCCATGCCTCTGTTTGGATAACGGCCCGTCCTGCAGCTGCCCGTCAAATCCCAGCTGCTTACATTGACAGACTGACGGAAATTCAAGGATTTCGAGATGAAGAGAAAGAGGAATACTTTCGCAAAAAATGCAAAGGAAGGGCGGATATGATTTTGTCCAATATAATGAGGCAACCCAGCCTTTTCACCATGTGCTATGTCCCAGCTTTCTGTTGGATTCTGGCCACTGTCCTGCTACATGCCATGAAATCTTGCAGTGAGACCGACATCCACCAACACACTCCCAGAACCATCACTGAGGTCTACAGCAACTTCTTGATTGTGATGATAATGTACCACCAAGATAAGCAGAGCCACGGGGTAACTGAGAGGGAAAAGGTCAGTGACTTGCTGCAAGCCAAGCGCCCAGTCATTCTGAACCTGGGAAGGTTGGCCTTCCACTGTCTAAAAGTCCAGAAGCTTGTCTTCCATGAAAGGGACATGGAGTCATTTAGGGTAGACCTATCTCTGCTGTGTGATGGCTTTTGCAAAGAGATCCTCCTGCAAGACGAGCCTATCTTTCAGCACAAGGCTTATGCCTTCATACACCTGACAATGCAGGAGTATTTTGCTGCCCTGTACGTTTTCCTTCAGCACCACATGGGCCAGCACCCAAACCCACTGGCAAAGGGGCTGGTGACGAAGTTGCGAGGCCTATTCTCCCGTCCCAGCTTTTCTGACGTTTGTAAAAGTGCATGCAAGAAAGCAGTGTGGAGTCAAAGTGGGCACCTGGATATGTTTTTCCGCTTCCTCTGTGGCCTGTCAACAGAAAAGAACCTCCAACTTTTGCAGGGTCTGTCGAGCCAGGGGGTGAGTGGTGGCGAGGACGCCACACGGACTGCAGCCTACATCAAGAAAACTTTACACAGGGACATTCCTGCGGAACGATGCCTGAACCTGTTCTATTGCTTAAATGAGCTGAACGATGGCTGTATAGTCGACAAACTGAAGCAATCTCTAAAGGAAGGAGCTCTGGCGACTCGAGACCTGGAAGCGGCTGAATACTCGGCCATAGCGTTTGTGCTCCAAGCATCGAACTCCGACATGCAGGAGTTCAATATAGCAGATTACAACCTGTCTGATGAACTGCTCTGGAAGTTGCTGCCTGTTGCGAAACTATTCCGAAAAGTGAAGTATGTCATTTCCCTTGAAATTTGAATGAAGGGATCTCATCATCCTTTCGTATGTGGATACACAATTATACATACAATTAATATTACCTGTGTTAATATCAACATTTCTTTACCAGTTGTGTAATATCACCATTCATGTTTATACAATTATAAATATAATTGGGAGATTTCCTTTTTTTGCTGTTTCTGAAGTCACAAATTATTCTGACGTCACACTGGGAATTACAATTGGCCTAAGTTTTTAAATTTCTTGTCATGTTGGAACATGGCATAGAGTGAAAACCTTCTTTGGAGTTAAAACAAGCTATAGTTCATTGGTCTCCTGATTTTCTCTGATACAGAAATAGCATGCTTTGGTCTAGGTATATAAATAATGGGTGCTACGTGCTGCTAATTTGGTTGTATGTATACTTCTAGTTAACTCTGGAGTGTACGAGAACAGAATTTTGCTGAAATTGCAAATGTGCAGAAGATTCTTCCAGTGTTCTTCAGTTTTCAGACTTTCTACTAAATTGGAACACTGACATTGAAATAACTCCACTGAGGCTGGTATCCTGTCATCAAGTCACTTTTTATTTAGACGTTAGACTCCCTACAGTGTGGAACCAGGCCCTTCGGCCCAACCAGCTACATCGACCCTCCAAAGAGTAACTCACCCGGACCCATTTCCCTCTAACACTATGGACAATTTAGCATGGCCAATTCACCTGACCTGCACATCTTTGGATTGTGGGAGGAAACTGGAGCACCCGGAGGAAACCCATGCAGACACTGGGAGAATGTGCAAACTCCACACAGAGAGTTGCCCGAGGCTGGAATTGAACCTGGGACCCTGGTGCTGTGAGGCTGCAGTGCTAACCACTGAGCCACCATGCCGCCCCACGTTGAAGTTCTTGACACTCATTCAGCTCTCTTGGATTTAACTCTTAGAGTGAACACAACTTCTGACACTCCTGTGTATCTGTCAGCCAGAGCTCCTTGATAGGGACTGTTAACCTGGTCCAATCAGGGAACTCCTATTCTATGAGGTCCACTTGGGTGACCTCATTACAATCACAATATCATTCCCCGTCTGAGTCCAGTTCTTTTTTGTTTGTAGCTCCTCCTGGAGTCACTTTCTCATCAAGTCAGGTTCCTCCAACTCTGCCACTGATACGCGTGATGTGTAACACACAGTAGCTTGACTCTTGCACCTGGAGTATCTCAGAAGAAATTCATTCTCCATTCCAGGCAGCAAAAGCATCAAGACAGCAGCATCTGCCAAGCTCATCTCAGATTCCATCCAGACATTTTCCACACTTGATGGAGAGGGAGAACCCACGGGTTGTGGAACAAATGGAAATGCAGTCCTGTTTAGCTCCTGTACCATTTGCAAGTTTACAGCTTTCATTTGATACATAGATAGGAACCAGGACAGTTTGGTATCGAGTGAAGCTGTAGGTTGTTTCTTTGAGCCTGCCTTCAATGTTTGGACTGTTCTTTCTGCTGGACCATTGGATGATGGATGGAATGGAGCTGTCTTTATATGAAGAATAACATTCAAATTTAGGAAATACTCCAATTCCCTACTGGTAAATGATGGCCAGTTATCTGTCACTGGAAGAGTGCCCAGAAAATTTGAAACCATTACAGACTCTTCCAGTGGCGGTATCACTGCTGGTATATCTGCCAATGGGAGGCAGCTCAATGCAAGCTGGACAGACCCCCCCACCGCCAGCTTTGTATACAAGTCCTCCATGCAAGGCATTGGGTAGTTATCCAGTTGTGAAAAGTAGTTTACAATTTGTATAAAAGGCAAATTGACCCTTTGGCTTCGCAATCAGGGTTATGACTAGTGCTGCCCATTCTTCAAACTGTGTTGGTTTGATGATTCCTTCACTTTTCAGCCTTCTGATTTCTACCTCTACTTTTGCCCGTTAGGCAAATGACACTGGTCAGGCTTTGAAGAATTGTAGAATTGCTTCCTTGTCAACATGCAAGGTGGCCTGATCTGCTTTGGTAGTCCCTAGACCTTTCTGAAAAACCTCTGGGTATTTAATAAGGACGTTACTCATGCAATCATTTTTGAATTGAAAGAATGTTAAGCCATTATGTGAATTGTCCTCAGCTGATTTTGCCCTATTCTGTTTGGGTCCAACCCTATTACACCAATCAGTGGTAATTGCACCATCTGCTTCTCATAAGAGACCAGAATGGAAGTTGTACCCTTAATCTGCACAGGTTCCCCAGTGTAAGATTACAGTCTAATTGAGATCTTGTGCAAACTTGATGACTGGAGTACAGAGCAAATTTTGTTAAAGACTTCTGCGATCACTGATACAGCTGCACCAGTATTGACCTCCATTAGATCTGGGTGACTGTTGAACCAGACATTTATTTTTATTGATTCTGATTCAGATGCTGCTAAGCAATTTAACTGTTCCAAACAATATAGACTTACCAAGGTGTGCACTCTTCTAGATATAAGCCTATGAGTTCCCTTACTCAATTTAGTTCTTGTGGGACTCTTGCTTTCTTAAGTCCACATTCTGGCATCAATTACAATGGCCTGCCAGCCTGATCTTGAAGAAACTTTTACCATTTGGATGAGGCTTGGCTTTGTTTTGGGGTTTTGCTGTGGGCTGATTGAGAGTCCCTCTGTTCAGGAGATGTCCTGAGTAAGGCTATGCAATTGCCTTCACTTAAGTGGTGTTCCCCAAGCTCGGTCAGACTGGAAAGGGTGTTCACTTCCATCGGGATAGCCTGCAATTTATATGCTCCACATTCTGCATTTTCCAATGATAAAGCCAGTTAATACTGCCTGTTTGAAGTCCAAACTGGCCGCACCTATTCGGTACTTTTACATGGTAACAGCATTAATCTCACATACCAAATAGTCTCTCAACATCTCATTAGGAGTTATACCAAAGTCACATGCCTGTTGTCTTAACCTGGTCAAAAATTCTGAAATGGTTTCATCTGGTTCTAGAATTGCTGAGTAAAACTGACAGTGTATCAGAATTAGAGGATACTTGTAACTGTAATGTTCCTTAACTAAATCTGCCAACGCTTGAAAGATGCCTCGGGGAGAGTTCCTAACGACCAAAAAAAAAACTCCAGGTCCACAAGCTGTTGGGAGAATTACCAGTTGATTTTCATCTACCCCTAATGTCATTTGCACAAAAAAAATGCATTCTTTCCACATACCGGGCCCTGTTTTGAACAGCAGGCTTGAATGAGTCAAGCTTCCCAAAAAGAATGGCATGATGCCAGAAATGCTTACTACAACTCAAAGAAGACCATTGCGAACAAATGTCTTCACCGACATGCTTTTCTCTCATTGCCTGAAATAACTCCACCGAGGCTGGTATTCCTTCACCAAGTCACCCTTTATTTACACATGTAAAGTCCCTCACACTGATCCTGCTCTCTCAGAGTGACCAGAACCTCTGATACTCCTGTTTATTTCTGGATTCCTGTTTTGCACCAGATTAACAGCCCCAATTAGGGTACTCATAATGAACCATTGACCCTCTATAGTATGGAAACAGGCTATTTAGTCCAGCAAGTCCACACCGACTCCCTGAAGAGTATCCCACTCAGACTCACCATCCTATCCAATCCACATGACACTGCACTTCCCATGGCTCATCCACCTAACCAACACATCCCTAGACAGTAAGGGCAACTTAGCATAGCAAATCCACCTACCCTGCACATCTTTGGACTGTGGGAGAAAACTGGAGCGCTCAAAGAAAACCCATGCAGACATGAGAATGTGCAAGCTCCAAACAGTTATCCGAGGCTGGTATGGGACCCAGGTTCCTGGTGCTGTGAGGCAATGGCGCTACTCACTGAGCTACTGTGCCACTCTCATACTCTGAGGTTCACCTGGTTAACCTCATTACAATCACTACAGGCTTGTAGTGAAGAAAAAGAGATTTATCCTTCTTGCACTTTTAACATGTCCTCATTCTTTAAAGTTTTAACATTTATGGATGTGGTCCCAAATATGACTGCAATGCCCTCCACTACCCCTTGCAAGTGCAAACAAAATTGTACGAGGATAATCCAAGTAAGCACAATATTACAGATAAAACAAATGAAAGCCTTCAAGAAAAACTCAAAATTTTTTTGGAGAAACTGAACAGGTCTGGCAGCAGCTGGAGAGTCAAAGAGTCATAGAGATGTACAGCAAGGAAACAGACCCTTCGGTCCAACTTGTCCATGCTGACCATATATCCGAACCCAATCTAGTCCCATTTGCCAGCACATGGCCCATTTCCCTCTAAATCCTTCCTATTCATATATCCATCCAGATGCCTTTTAAATACTGTAATTGTACCAGCCTCCACCACTTCCTCTGCCAGCTCATTACATACATGCACCACCCTTGGTCCCTTTTAAAGCTTTCCCTTCTCACTTTAAACCTATTAGTTTTGGACTCCCCCACCCCAGGGTATCGATTTACCCTATCCATG
This sequence comes from Chiloscyllium punctatum, assembly GCF_047496795.1. Lineage (NCBI taxonomy): Eukaryota > Metazoa > Chordata > Chondrichthyes > Orectolobiformes > Hemiscylliidae > Chiloscyllium > Chiloscyllium punctatum. The sequence continues at coordinate 67,571,937 of NC_092756.1, read as the reverse complement.
TCCCTCATGATTTTATAAACTTCTATAAGGTCACCCCTCAGTGTAATGTTTTGAATGGAGTGATTCTTCAAATGCTGTACTAAAACTTAAAAGTTTCTCTTCAATTTTAAGGGAACAACAATCCAGTTGAAATTGAAATTAGGATATTTATTAACGTAGTAGGATATTTGAAGCATAATATGTTATTTCAAAGGATGCAAATTCAATGGCTATTTCAATGCAATTGTTATTTTATGACTTTGGGTTTTAACTTTGATAAAAATACATTAATATTTAAATTTCATTTCTCGCAATATTAGGTTAGTTAATAAAGACATAACAAAGCATCTGGTGAACTTTCTCGGAGCTCTCCTGATTCTATCCAAAAGTCAAGTTCAGGAACTTTGGTAAGAGAATGACAGTCTTTTAACCTTGTGAGATGATACAGTGGTGGCACTCTGGTTCTCCTTTCATAACTGTACACCACAGTGCACTTACCATCATATCAAAGTCAGTTCCCTACCTTTAAGTGATTTTGGGTTCAGATCGCCTCAGGCGACTGACTGTGGAGTTTGCACGTTCTCCCCGTATCTGCGTGGGTTTCCTCCAGGTGCTCCGGTTTCCTCCCACACTCCAAAGATGTGCAGGCCAGATTAAATGGCCATGCTAAATTGCCCGTAGTGTTAGGTAAGGGGTAGAAGTAGATGTAGGGGTATGGGTGGGTTATGCTTCGGCGGGGTGGTGTGGACTTGTTGGGCCGAAGGGCCTGTTTCCACACTGTGAGTAATCTAATCTAATCTAATCTAATCACTGTAATTTTACAGGGACGGAGTGTCATCTGTTGGAATTTATATGACAATTCTGAAGGGCAGAGGAATGATGGCAGGACAACTAGGCATGTAGAGATTCAATCCCAAGGATTAGAATAATGTATTGTAGAAAATACAAAATGAATGTACCCAACTGAACAATAACAACAAATTCCACTTGGCTAAGTTTAAAAAGACAAGGAACAATTTGAAATTGCAAGGCTTATTCTTGATCATACATCAATGTATTCTAACCTGGACAAACCTGAGCAGATTTCAGGTTGGAGTGTTAGTAAAGTTCCAACTACTTGAACAAATAGTAGCACCTGACCTGAGAATGAAGCTGTCCAAAAATGTGTCTGGAATTAATTGGGTACAATGCAATGACTAGAAGCTCCCATTGAATATCTTGACAATATAGTCAGATATTAACACTATTGTGGGTGCAGGTACATTTCAGCGCTAAATGCTCGATGAGTCTGATTGAACCTGCCTGACTTCTTCCCAAAACCAAAAGACCAGGAACTCAATTTGGAATCGGTTCAAATGTAAAGTGTTGTAGTGGGAATTAAGTAAGATTTTATAAACAGGTGTTACAATAGGAGTAAGACAATGTCTTACAAACTAGTACTGTAAGGCACGTTTTGGCAAGCCCGAACCTTGAGCAGGAATTACTGGAGAGGAACCTTGTACACAATGACGCCGTAATAATGAAACTAGATAAATTTAGGATATATGGTCGGCATGAATGAGTTGGAACAAAGCATCTATTTCGGTGCTGATCTGTCCTATAACTCTATGACTGTAATTGCTAAGTGGGAAAGCAAGCTCTGTTTGGTCGGGCAGTGGTTACCATGAGTTTCATATCAGTTACATGGTGATTCCAATCAATACCCATCAAATAATAGTTCTCATACATTTGGTACTAGACTTGTTGGAACATAATCAGGTGAAAGGAATCCTCAGTAGATGACCTCTCATCATAAAGGATCATACAATATGCAAGACCTGGTTGTACAAGCCATAGATTTGGAATTCTGGATGTAAGGAACTTGGACATTAAAATATCAAAAATGTTGGATTGAAGAGTCACATTTAAAGGAACCTCTGTTTATGTTCCCATCCATAATTTTGCTGCAACCGTTGGTTTGTTTGAAAAGTACTTAATATTGGTTTTGTTGGCAGGGTTAGCATTGTGGCGGCTTGTTTAGTACAGATCAGAATGATTTGTTAGATGTTTTCTCTGCATTAAATTTGATCTTCTATATGGCTTGTTTACTTACTTGCTTATGTCCTCCTGAAGTCACTGTCACTATATTGCCCTAGGCTTTGGGTTTACTTATTTTGTCCATTTGAAGGTATGACCATAGCTGGAAAAGCTGACATTTATCACAGAATCCCTTTGGCCCAACAAGTCCACACTGACCCTCTGAAGAGTATCCCACTCAAGCCCATTCCCCATTGCTCTACATTTACCCCTGACTAATGTACCTAACCTACACATCCCTGAACACTATGGGCAATTTAGCATGGCCAATCCATCCTAACCTGCCCACCATTGCAGCACCCGTAAGAAACCCACACAGCCACGGGGAGAATATGCAAACTCCACACGGACAGTTGCCCGAAGCTGGAATCAAACCTGGGTCCCTGGTGCTGTGAGGCATCAGTGCTAACCACTGAGCATCCATGGTCTCACCCCTACTTGTCCCTGATAAGATGGGGAGCTGAGCTGCCAACTTGAACAATTTCAGTCTGTGTGGTAAATCATAGAATCCCAACAGTGTGGAAACAGGCCATTTGGCCATCAAGACTGTATCATCCCTTAAGAGTGCATCCCAACCAGACTCACATCCTTACATTATAACCCTGCAATTCCCATGGCTAATCCACCTAGCCTGCACATCTCCATTCACTATGGGCAATATAGCAGAGCCAATCCGCCTAACCTGCGTATCTTTGGACTTTGAGAGGAAATATCCTCATTCCTGATGAAGGGCTTATGCCCGAAACGTTGATTCTCCTGCTTCTCGGATGCTGCCTGACCTGCTGTGCTTTTCCAGCACCACATTTTCGACTTTGAGAGGAAACCAGAACGTGTGGAGAAAACCCATGCAGACGCGGGGAGAATGTGCAAACGCCACACAGACAGTCACCCAAGTTTGGAATCAAACCTGATGCTGTGAGGCAGCAGTGCTAATCACTGAGTCACTGTGCTGCCCTGTGGATTGCAGCAGTTTTGTTACTGCTGAATGGTTTGGTGAATCACTTCAGAGGGTGGTTAAAATGCAACTGCTTCACTGACATGAATCTGAAGTCTTACATAAGCCTGATTGGGAGAAATGAACAGTATGAAACAAATAGGTTTTAATGACAAACCTATGGTTTCATGAGCAGTATTTCTGATAAAAGATATTTTATGCTTACTGCCTAATTACGAATGTAAATTGCCCAAATGTATTCAACTTAATTTTGTTCACTTATAAATCCAAAGGGTATGTTGAATTAGTAGTAATATCACTGGACTAGTCATCATGGTGTCCAGGGAGACATGGATTCAGCTCCCACTCTGGCAGCTAGCAAAATTTGAATTCAGTAAAAATCTGGAACTAAAGCTGGCTTAATGATGACCATTCAATCATAGTTGTAAAAACCCCAGTGTTTCACTCATACCCTTTTGGGGAAGGAAATTTGCTATCCTTACTTGTGACTCCAGATTCAAACCATTCACAAACTCATTTCTGAAGAGGCATTCCTGGACCCGAAACATTAACTCTGCTTTCTCTCCACAGATGCTGCCAGAGCTGCTGAGTTTTCCAAGCAATTTTGTTTTTGATTTCCAGCATCTGCTGTTCTTTGATTTTCTTTTTTTTTAACCAACCCACTCAATTCCACAGCAATTCAGGATGGGTGATAAATGTTGCCAGTGATGCCCACAGCCTACGAACAAACAAAATAAAACTCGCTAGTTGTCCCTTAGCTAATTTCTTATTCATGCTGATTTCCATACCTTGAAACACACAGCTTTAATACTGTTTAAAAGTATTTTGCGTGACACCTGATCAAACACCTTTGAGTTGGATTTAATTCTACGTGAAGGATCTGCCAGAGAATTAGGTTTGATCAGAATATTTTCAATTTTTCAGGCTGGAAAATACCGAAATCAGTGATGTGGCAATGAAACAACTGTGTGTGGCCATGAAGAATTCTTGTTGCAGATTGCAGTCATTAAGGTCAGTGAAAACAGAAAATAAATGAATTCATGTGCATCATTGAGCATCCACGGGGAGAAAAGACTGATTAAGAGTTTGGGCCAGAGTGGTGATGCAATACGAGAAAAGGTAAGAGAAAAATTATCCAAATGCAAACTAAAAACAAACAATTGGATTATTGTATTTCTCCAGTCAGAAAGGGATGTTTAACTTTAATAGTTTAGCAGCAAAAATAAGGTATTCAGCCTGTCAAGTCTGCTCTGCGTTAAATGAGATCGTGTCTATCTCATAATCCTGAACTCCTTTACTGACTTATCCTCATAACCATCTCACACATTGTAATAAATTCTCTGCAACCCTTAATTCTCTTACTGATTAAAAATCTGGCTATCTTAGCCTTGAATATACTTAACGATTCATCTCTACAGTGTGGTACAGAATTCCATAGATTCACTACCTTTAGAGGGAAAAAAAACCACACATCTGTCTTTAGTGGGTGAACTTTCATTGGATTATTTCCTCTAGTCCTAGATTCTGCCACAAGGGGAAGCAAACTCTCCTCATCTGGCCTATCAAGTCCTCTAAGAACCTTGTATGTTTCAATAAGATTACCTTTCATTCTTCTAAACCAATGAGCACATGAGCCGACTCAACCTCACCTCAAGATAGTCCCTCATATCTGGGATCAGAATAGCTGAGCCAGATTGCAATTCTGCCAGGGCCAGTACTGGCTTGATGGAACTAGCCATCAGCTGGAGCCATGCTTATGAGAGCAGTTTCCAGAATCCAGAGGAGTGTAGACCCAGGAAAGGAAGGTGGAATGCCAGACATATAAATGTATGAATCATGAAGTTAGCATTAATAAGGGGAAGAGTAAGCAGAGAGCAGATGATTGCAAAACAACTGGTGGCCTGAAATGCATATACTTTAATGCAAGGAGTATAGGGGGAAGGCAGATGAACTTAGGACTTGGATTGGTACCTGGGAGTATGATATTATTGCAATCACAGAGACTTGGTTGAAGGAAGGGCATGATTTGCAACTAAATGTTCCAGGATATAAACACTTCAGACAGGACAGGGAGGGAAGTAAAATCAGGGCAGGTGTTGCATTACTGGTCAGGGATGATATCACGGCTGTGCTAAAGGAGGACATGATGGAGGGCTTGAGTAGTGAGGCATTATGGGTGGAGTTGAGAAATAAGAAGGTTGCAGTTACATTGTTGGGGCTGTATTACAGGCCTCCCAACAGTGAGCATGAAGTAGAGGAACAGATGGATAAACAGATTATGGAAAGATGTAGAGGCAACAGGCAGTGATGGGAGATTTTAATTTTCCTAACATTGACTGGGATACACTTCGTGTCAGAGGTCTGGATGGGACAGAATTTGTAAGAAGTGTCCAGGAGAGTTTTCTGGAACAGTATGTCAATAGTCTGAGGGAAGGGGCCTGGTGTTGGGGAATAAGCCAGGCCAGGTGGTAGAAGTTGTGGTGGGAGATTTCTTTGGTAACAGTGACCACAATTCTGTAGGTTTTAGAATACTCGTAGACAAAGATGAAAGAGATTCTAAGGGAACAGTACTAAACTGGGCCAAGGCCAATTATATCAAAATTAGGCAGGATCTTGGAAATGTGGATTGGACATAGCTATTTGAAGGGAAGTCCACATTTGGTATTTGGGAGGCTTTCAAAGGTAGGTGAAAGATAGTGCAGGATAGGCATGTCCCGTTGAAAGCAAGGGTAACTAGAGAAAGGATTGGTCTACTAAAGGATATATAAGAAGGCTATGTGCCAAACCTGAGAAAATGGGTGAGATTCTGAATGATTACTTTGCATCAGTATTCACTGAGGAGAGGGATATGATGAATGTTGAGACTAGAGTTCGAAGTTTGATTACTCTGAATCACGTTGACATAAGTAGGGAAGATGTGTTGGGCAGCTGGATGTTATTAAGGTGGACAAATCCCCAGGACCAGATGGGATCTATCCCAGGTTCCTGAAGGAGGTGAGAGAGGAAATAGCTGGGGCCCTGACAAATATCTTTGTATTATCCTTAAACACAGGTGAGGTGCCAGAGTACTGGAGGGTTGGTCATGTTGTCCCCCTGTACAAAAAGGGTAGGAGGGATATCCGGGTAACTACAGACCAGTGCGCCTGACGTCAGTGATGGGAAAGTTGCTGGAGAAGGTACTGAGGGATAAAGTCTACTTATATTTGAAAAGAATGGGCTTGTCAGTGTTAGGCAACATGATTTTGTACGGGGGAAATCATGCCTTACCAACTTAATAGAGTTCTTCAAGGAAGTGACCAAGTTGATAGATGAAGGAAGGGCATATACACAGACTTTAGTAAGGTGTTTGATAAGGTTTGATATGGTTCCTTATGGTAAACTAATGGAGAAAGTGAAGTCACACGGTGTGCAGGGTGTTCTAGCTAGGTGGATAAAGAACTGGTTGAGCAATAGGAGACAGAGTAGCAGTTAAAGGGAGTTTCTCGAAATGGAGAAAGGTGACCAGTGGTGTTCCACAGGGGTCTGTGCTGGGTCCACTGTTGTTTGTGATATACATCAAAGATCTGGAAGAGGGCACTGTTGGTATGATCAGCAAGTTTGCAGATTACACAAAGATTGGTGGAGTAGCAGAAAGCATAAGGGACTGTCAGACAATGCAGGAGGATATAGATAGAATGGAGAGTTGGGTGGAGAAGTGGCAGATGGAGTTCAATCCAGGCAAATATGAGGTGATGCATTTTGGGAAGTCTAATTCTAGAGCGAATTATACAGTAAATCGAAGAGCCTTGGGAAATGTTAGAGCAGAGAGATCTGGGAGTTCAGGTCCATTGTACCCTGAAGGTTGCTGCACAGGTGGATAGACTGGTCAAGAAGGCATGTAGTATGCTTGCCTTCATTGTACGGGGTATTGATTATTCAAGAGCTGACAGGTCATGTTAACATTGTACAAGACATTGGTTCGGTTGCATTATGAATATTGTGTACAGTTCTGGGCGCCACATTACCAAAAGGATGTGGACACTTTGGAGAGGGTGCAGAGAAGGTTTACGAAGATGTTGCCTGGTATGGAAGATGCTAGCTATAAAGAGAGGTTGAGTAAGTTAGGATTGTTTTCTTTAGAAAAAAGGAGTTTGATGGGGAGACCTGATTAAGGTCTACAAAATCATGGAGGGTTTAGACAGAGTGGATAGAGATAAGCTTTTTCCCAGGGTGAAGGATTCAATAACGAGAGGTCATACTTTCAAGGTGAGAAGTGAAAAGTTTAAGGGGGATTCACGCAGCAAGTACTTTACACAGAGGGTGGTAGGTGCCTGGAATGCATTGCCAGCAGAGGTAGTAGAGGCAGGCACGGTAGATTCATTTAAGTTGCGTCTGGACAGATGCATGAGTAGGTGGGCAACGGAGCGATACAGACGCTTAGGAATTGGGTGACAGATCTCGACAGTCGATTTGGATTGGCTCAGGCTTCGAGGACTGAAGGGACTGTTCCTGGGCTGTAAATTTTCTTTGTTCTTTAACATTAAGAGTTATTGGGGTCGTCTGTGAAAGAGCGGTTCAAGGCAGTTTCAAGTCAAAAGTGAACAACTGGAATCCCTTGTGAAGTTTTAGTGAGATTTGGTGACCCACATTCCCATGAGCAAATGAGGTGGGGGGGGGAGGGGGGTGGGTGGGCTTGTTGCTGAGCAATCCGTGGAGTCTGTCTCAATTATAATTGTTCTTTGATATATTCTGTGGTGTGTTAGACCATTGTATGTCTGTTGTTCTGTTTTGTCTCATGTTAAGTTTGAGATATTAGAACATAAATTATAACTAATCCTGCATTGTCTAAATCTTTTAATGTTAATAACCTTTACATGTTTGTTTGAGTAAGCTTTATTTTTAATAAGCTGGTTATTCTTTATTGATTAAATAAATCTGGATGAATTGATTGTAATTCTAAACATAGTCTGATACGTATATAATTAACAAACCACCAAACTGAGTATATTTAACACAGAAACAGAAATTGCTGTCGAAATTTAGCAGATCTGGCAATATCTGTGGAGGTAAAGCAGCGTTATTGTTGAATAAATGCTATTTGATAGCACAGATGATAACACCTTCTATCCCATTACCAATTATTAAGAGGTCACCCCAATGGGATGGACTTAGTTGGATGAAAGGGGGGTGCGGGGATGTTCTCCTGTTTGTGGAAAAAAATGTACCTGAGTAATTTTTTCTTGCAGTGTACCTGTGCAGTAGAAGTACTGGAACAGCTTAATGACTTGGCAAGGAGCATGGCTGGTTGTGGAGTACATTTCTTCACTACTATTGCTGGAATGCTGTCAAGGCCCTTAGCCTTTGCAATATTTTTTGTGCTCAACTGTTTCTTGATAACACGTGGAGTGAATTGAAGTGGCTGAAGACTGACGTGTGATGTGGGTCCTCAGCAGGAGGTTGAGATGGATCGTCTCACTTGGCACTTCTAGCTGAAGATACAGCCTTATCTTTTGCACTGATGAACTGGACTCACCCATAATTTGAGGCTGACGATATTTGTGGCACCTTCTGTTCCGGGTAGTTGTTTGATTGTCCACCACTATTTTCAGCTGGATCTGTCAAAATATCAGAACTTTAATCTGATCTGCTGGTGTGGGATCACTTAGATTTCTCTAATACTCTCTGCTTCCACTATTGAGCCACAAGTAGTCCTCTGATGCCTCATTTTTAGGTATGAGTATTGATGCTCCTGACTTGCCCTCCAGCACTGTTCATTGAATGAGGGTTCATTCTCTTGGCGTTAATGTTAAAGTGAGGGATATGCTAAGAAAACCGATTGTGGTTCAATACAATCTTACTGCTGCTGATATGCTTCTTTTATCCACAGTTAGTGCATCTCATTGTGTCATAAATCAAATCCATTTTGCACAGCGGAAGTTAACATGGAAGTTGGTGCAGATAAATGCAAAAGACCAAAGCACAGAAAGGAAAAACATTACAGGGCTATAAGGAAAGGAAAGGAGAGATTTTTAGTGGTCTTGCAAAGAGATGACATGGACTTAATAGACCATATGGCCTCCTTCTGTGCTGTGGCCATTTGGTATTTCCATGATCCTAAGTAAATTACATTTACTAGTTTCACCTTATTTATCCTGCAATATATAACCTCATAATCCATGAAAATGTGCACAGTTCTCAGTTATAACAAAGCAAGATCAAAACTGTCAAGCTATGCAGTTGGGTAAAGCAAGGCTGTGTTTTGGCAGTAACCTCTTTTGTCTATTCTCTTCCAAGTTGCTTTCACACACTATGGAGATTCAAATGGAGCACCTTTTATTTTTACATTAGAGCTGTAAATTAGAGCAGCAAATTATTATCTCAGAAAGACTGATCTCTGAGACTTAATTGTCTCACCTACTAATCTGTAACTTGTTATTTCCTGTTAACACAGATGATATTACCTTCTGACATTCAATTGCAGCAGCTTAGAGATTAGAGCTTTTAGGCCTGTGGTGAGTTTGAGCTAATAATCAGCATCAGGAATGCTAAAGCTACGGGTCAGGATGTAGAAAATGAACATTTCATCAATATTAACAGGTTCACAACTGGGGGTTGGTGGCATAATGGTAATAAGGTAATAAGGCATAATGGTAATGTTCACTGATGTATTAATCAGACAACTCAGGCTAATGATCTGGGGCATGGATTCTAATCCTATCAGACTAACTGATGGAATTTCATTTCAATTAATAGAATCTGGAATTGAAAGCCAGTCTTGGAATTAGCAACCATGAAATTATCATTGAATACTGTTACAAGTCCATCTGATTCAATCGTGTATTTTACGAAAGAAATCTAACATCCTTACCTGCTCTGGCCTACATGTGACTCCAGATTACAGTTAACTGCAACACAATTGGCAAAGGTTTAGGAAACCTCTCAATCAAGGATAGTTAGAGACAGATTGCCAAAACCATTGATGCTCGTGTCCCATGCTAGAATGAAAAGAAACCCCAAAGGTGAGTCATTGACGCCCTTATAGACTATGGATCAATGATTACCAACTACCTTTATTTCTGAGATACTTTATTTCTGATATTCAAACCAGGATTGCCAAATTGGGAATATGGACTAGCAGAAAACTAACTGATGCAAACCAGCTAATACAAAGCTTGTGGTCTCAGTGCCCTTCCTGATAGCAATAAAGCATGACATGTTATGCTAACCAAGAAAAATGACTGAATAGCTTCCACATTTGCCATCTCAGATGAATATTTGGCATGTCCAGTGCATTGAATATGGAAGGACATCAGCCTGGAAGGGCCGCCAGTATGTTTTTACCCACATCTACAATGCAATAATGTCTGCAATCAAGAACTGGACCGTGTGAATGCACGGAAAGTCTTCACTGTTGACTGGAATGCCTGTAAACAATTAATTGGTAAGGTCATGGAAAAATTAGAGGACAAGTTAAGTTAACAGATGCCTCTGGACAATTAGGGATGATCAATAAATATTGGCCCAGCCAGTGGTACTCTCATCCTGTGAATGAATTTTAAAAATTGATAGCCTGCTTGCCAATATTCAGCCTGAGTTCCACAGGACCATTTTACTCTCAAATTTATGACAGCTTTGATTCAAAAATGGACAAACAAGTTGAATGCCAGAGCAGACCATGACTATTATTGATGCCAAGGCTATGTCAAGATTGAGTGTGGCATTATGGGCAGTAGCAAAATTGAAGTGGATGAAAATCAGGAAATAGCTCTCAAATGACAAGTATCATGGGTAGCAGAAGGGAGCTAGCTAGTCATTATCCTAACATTACTCGTCTATAGTTCACATACATCCCTGTAATTTGCCTGTAGATTGTTTTTCTCTTTATTTGAGACTTACCTCCCCAGTAGTGTGAACATTCCTTTCTTCTCATCTGTACCAAGTGGATTCTGCCTTTGTGCAAAAACAAAATACTGTGATGCTGGAAATCTGAAGAAAGAAGAGAAAATGCTGGAGAAACTCAGCAGGTCTGGCAACATTTATGGAGAAAAAAATATAGTAAATCTGATATAACTTTTCTACAGAAGCAGTGTTATATACAGAGTCAGAATTGACTTGGAATATAACCCAGATTCTGCTTGTGCATCATCTTCCAACAGTACATGGTCCGACTTAGGCAATACTGATATCCCACCTAACTTGATTCCTTCCCTTTTTTTTGAACATTTCAAATCAATGAGTGTTAAGCATCCTGTTCTCTGCATATTAGCAACATGATGTGAGAACATTATATTCCAACAATGCTATTCGTACCCATAGCTCATCGGTTGTGTTCACCATATTTTGTATTATTGTGAAGTTGGGTAGAGTAATTGCAGGTTGGGAGACAGGAAGTTAGAACTTGGTCTTTGTAAAATGTTAGGGGGAAAGCATTGTGTGGTCTCATTAAAAGATGTTTTTTTGTGCTTAGAGAATTTTGAAAATAATAGATGTCTGCGGACAGCAGCTTGAACAGAGAGTATCTGAATTCAAACATTTGTATCAAAAGGCCATACGGTTAGCAGGCCAAGCAGCAGTTTAATCAAGACAACAGGTTTTGAATTTAGCCAATCAATTTAAACCAGGCACTTAGATACCAAAAACCTATTAACTTTAAATGTGATGGTTTTGACAGCATAGGAACAACCTTATTGTAAGAAGTAGATGTGTCATCAAGGGTATAAAATAAAGGGGCAGTTGGACAGAGCCCCAGATCTAACTAGGCGAAAGTGAGGACTGCAGATGCTAGAGTCAAGAGTGTGAAAATCCTGATGAAGGGATTTTGCCCGAAACGTCAATTTTCCTGCTCCTTGGATGCTGCCTGACCTGCTGTGCTTTTCCAGCACCACACTCTTGACCCCAGAACTAACTGCCATCTGCTGGAGCTAAGAGCCCTCAGCTGTAGAGAGAGAAATTGGCTAAAGAACAAAGAAGATTACAGCACAGGAACAGACCCTTCAGCCGTTAAAGCCTGCACCAATCCAGGGCCTCTATCTAAACTTGTCACCTATTTTCTAATGCTCCCTGCCCATTTATGTATCTGTATAGACACATGTTAAATGACGCTATCATGTCCGACTCTACCACCTTCACTGGCAATGCATTCCAGGCACACACCACCATAAAGAACTTTCCATGCATATCTCCCTTAAACATTTCCCCTCTCACCTTAAACTCATGATCCCTAGTAATTGAGTCCTCCAATCTGGGAAAAAGCTTCTTGCTATCCACCCTGTCTGGACCTCTCATGATTTTGTAGACCTCAATCAGGTCCCCATTAACCTCCGTCTTTCTAATGAAAGTAATCCTAATCTACTCAACCTCTTTTCATACCTAGCGCCCACTATACCCGGCAACATCCTGGTGAACCTTCTGTGCACCCTCTCCAAAGCATCCACGTCCTTTTGGTAATTTGGCGACAAGAACTGTACACGGTATTCCAAATGTGGCCAAACCAAAGTATTATACATCTGTAACATCTGTCAACTCTTGTACTCAATACCCCATCCAATGAAGGCAAGCATGCTGTATGCCTTCTTGACCACTCTATTGACCTGTATTGCCACCTTCTGGGTACAATTGACCTGAACACCCAGATCTCTCTGTACATCAATTTTCCCCAGGGCTTTTCTATTTACCATATAGTTTGCACTTGAATTGGATCTTCCAAAATGAATCACCTCACATTTGCCCGGATTGAACTCCATGTGCCCAACTCTTCAATCTATCTATATTCTGCTGTATTCTCTGGCAGTCCCCTTCACTATCTGCTACTCCACCAATCTTAGTGTCATCTGCAAACTTGCTAATCAGACCATCTATACCTTGCACCAGATCATAATCAACAGTGATCCCAGCATGGATCCCGTGGAACACCACTGGTCACAGTTCTCCATTTTGAGAAACTCCCTTCCTCTCCAACTCTCTGTCTCCTGATGCCAGCCAGTTCTCTATCTATCTGAAGAAGGGCTCATGCCTGAAACGTCGATTCTCCTGCTCAATGGATGCTGCCTGACCTGCTGCGCTTTTCCAGCAACACATTTTCAGCTCTATCTATCTAGCTAGTACACCCCGTTGCCTAACACTTATAATGGGAATAGATCCTATCCCTCAGTATTTTCTCCAGCAGCTTCCCTACCACTGATATCAGGCTTACTGGTCTATAATTATCCTTCTTAAACAAAAGGATGACGTTAGCAATTCTCCAGTCCTCCAAGACCTCCCCTGTGTTCAAGAATACTGCAAAGATATCTGTTAAGGCCCCGGCTGTTTCCTCTCTTGCTTCACTCAGTAACCTGGCTCTCTTCCTGATGAAGGGCTTTTGCCCGAAATGTCGATTTTCCTGCTCCTCAGATGCTGCCTGATTTGCTGTGCTTTTCCAGCACCACTCTCATCCAGAACCTCAGATAGATCCCATCCGGACCTGGGGAATTGCCCACCTTAATGCTTTTTAGAATACCCAACACTTATGCCCTCCTTATGCCGACTTGATTTAGAATAATCAAACCATCTACCCTTAACCTCAACATCCATCATGTCCCTCTCCTTGGTGAATACCGATGTAAAGTACTTGTTAAGAATCTCACCCACTTTCTCTGACTCCATGCATAACTTTCCTCTTTTGTCCTTGAGCGGGTCAACCCTTTCTCTAGTTATTCTCTAGCTCCTTATACATAAATAAAAGGCTTTGGGATTTTCCTTAATCCTGTTTGCTAAAGATATTTCATGATCCCTTTTGGCCCTCTTAATTCCTCGTTTCCAATTGGTCGTACATTCCTGATATTCTTCCAAAGCTTTCTGTCTTCAATCGCTTAGGTCATATGCCTGCTTCCTTTTTCCTCTTAACTAGTCTCACAATTTCATCTGTCATCCATGGTTTTCTAATCTTGCCATTTCTATCCCTCATTTTCACAGGGACATGTCTGTCCTGCACTCTAATCAACCTCTCTTTAATATCCTCCCACATATCAAATGTGAATTTACCTTCAAACAGCTGCTCCCAATCTACATTCTCTAGGTTCTGCCAAATTCTTGGTATGGTTTCCTTCCCCTGATTTAGCACTCTTCCTTTAGGATCACTCTTGTCTTTGTCCATGCATATTCTAAAACGTACAGAATCATTAAAAATCATACAACACCAGGTTATAGTCCAACAGGTTTATTTGGAAGCACTAGCTTTCAGAGCGCTGCTCCTTCATCAGGTGGTTGCGGAGTATAAGATCGTAAGGCACAGAATCTATAGCAAAAGCTTAGTGTGATGCAATTGAAATTATATATTTAAAAAGACCTGGATTGTTTGTTAAGTCTCTCATCTTTTAGAATGATCATGTTGGTCTCAGTTCTTTCATATGTAAATCGCAAAACTGTTTTAAAAGTTGCATTCTCAAGTAAGCTTTAACAATTGGTGTCATGTTGGTCCAGACTTTGCATTGAAGGTGGGAGCTGCCCAGTGTGAGACTGCCTGTGCCACAATGGTCAGACTGATTCTAATCCAAAAACATGGATTTACAGGTTCTTACATGAATTCATGCAGTTTTTGAGCAAAGTAAAATGTAATTCTGCAAATACAAATTTACCCCACAAACTTGTGTATGTGTGCATACGGGTGCGTGTATGTGTGGGGGGATTTTGGGGGGGGGGGTGGGGCTTATGAGTGTCTGTGAGAAATTTGTGAGAGTGTGGATGTGTCAGCAGATGAGAGAGGGTCTGTGTGTGTGTGTGTGTGTAGTGCAATGGGGTCACCTGTAGTGTGACATGAACCCAAGGTCCCACTTGATGCCATCCCCATGGGTACCAAACTTGGCTATCAGCCTCTATTCAGCCACTTTTCATTGTTGCCTATCCCAAAGTCTGCCTTGGAGGACTGTCACCCGAAGGTCTGAGATAGAATGTTCTAGACTGCTGAAGTGTTCTCCAACTAGGAGGGAATACCCCTGACTGTTGATTGTTGTGCGGTGTCCATTCATCTGTTGTCATAACCTCTGCTCGGTTTCACAAATGTACCAAGCCTCAGGGCATCCTTGCCTGCAGTGTATGAGATAGACAATGTTTGCTGAGTTGCATGAGTATCTGCCTCATACATGGTGGGTGGTGTCCCCATGTGTAATGATGGTATCCGTGTTGACACTCTGACACGTCTTGCAGCATCTACTGTGACAGGGTTGTATGGTGTTGTCCTGAAAGCCGGGCAGTTTGCTACAAATAAGGATCTGTTTGAGGTTTGGTGGTTGTTTAAAGGCGAGAAGTGGAGGTGTGGGGAAGGTCTTGGTGAATTGCTCATCCTCATTGATAATGTGTTGCAGGCTGCAAAGAACATGGCGTAGTGTTTTGCTCCTGGGAAGAACTGGACAACGAAGGGTACCCTGTCAGTTGCAGCATGAGTCTGTCTCTTGAGAAGGTCATTACGGTTTCTCACTGTGGCACATCGGAACTGGCAGTCGATGAGTTGAGCATCGTACCCCATTCTTATGAGGGCATCCTTAAGTTCTTCCAGATGCCCATCACGTTCGTCCTCATCTGAACAAACACCCCTCCCCTTCCCCCACCCCCCCCCCCCCACCCCCTCCACCACCACAGACACACCCACATGCACACATACACATCTAAGTTTGTGGGGTGAATTTGTACTTGCAGAATTCCATTTTACTTTGCTGAAACACTGCATGAATCCCTATAAGATTCAGTAAATCTGTTTTTTAGATTAGAATCAGTCTGACCATTGTGGCACAGATAGTTTCACACTGGGAAGCTCACACTTTAAATGCATCATCTGGACCAACATGACAGCAATTGTTAAAGTTCACTTGAGAATGTAATTTTTAAAACAGTTTTGCGATTTACATATGAAAGAACTGATACCAACATGGTCATTCTAAAAGTCGAGAGACTTAACAAACAATCCAGGTCTTTTTAAATATATAATTTCAATTACATCACACTGTAAGCTTTTGCTATAAATTCTGTGCCTTATGATCTTATACTCCACAACCACTTGATGAAGGAGCAGTGCTCTGAAAGCTAGTGCTTCCAAATAAACCTGTTTGACTATAACCTGGTGTTGTATGATTTTTAACTTTGTGCACCCCCGTCCAACACCGGCATCTCCAAATCATTACAGAATTGTGATCACTATTCCCAACGTAATCCCGTACTGAGGTCCCTTCCCGAGTTTGATTATTTACATACTGGTCTAGAAAACCCTCTTGGATGGTCCTTACAAATTCTACTCCATCCAGACCTCTAACACTAAGTGAATTCCAGTCAATGTTGGGGAAAATCAAAATCTCCCATCACCACCACCCTGTTGCCCCATATTTTTCCATAATCTGTTTACATATTTGTGTCTGTATCAGCTCGCTGTAGTATAGCCCCAACATTGTTACCGCACCCTTCCTATTTTGAGATCTGCCCATATTGCCTCACTTCTCGAGTCCTCCATAATGCCATCCTTCAGCACAGCTACGATATCCTCTCTGATTGGTAATGTAACTCCTCAACCCCTTTTACCTTCCTCTCTATCTCACCTGAAGCAGTGATATCCTGGGCTATTTAGTTACCAATCATGCCCTTCCCTCAACCAAGTCTCAGTAATAGCAAGAACACCATACTGCCAGGTACTAATCCCAGGTACTAAAACAAATGCAACTCAGACCACCAGTCCCTTTGCGTTCATCATCTGCTCCCTGCCTACTCTTCCTTTTAGTCACGCTGACTTCATGATCTGGTTCCTTACAGGCTTTAGTTACTACCTCTTTCTAGTCCACTAACCTCCTCATTTGTTTCCCATCCCCCTGCCGCATTAATTTAAACTCTCCCAACAAGTGTGAGCAAAAGCACCTCCGAGTACATTGGTTCCAGTCCTGCCCAGGTGTAGACTGTCCAATTTGTAATAGCTCCACCTCCCCACAAATGGTCCCAATGTCCCAAAAATCTGAACCCCTCCCTCCTGCACCATCTCTGAAGCCAAGTATTCATCCTGCCTATTCTTTCATTTCAACTCTGACTAGCACGTGGCACTGGTAGCCATCCTGAGATTATTATCTCTGACATTTTACTTTGTAACTTGGCTCCTAACTCCCTAAATTCTGCTTGTGGGACCTCATCCTGTTTATTACCTATTTCATTCGTGCCTAAATGCACTATGACAGCTGGCTATTCACCCTCCCCCTTTAGAATCTTCTGCAGCCGATCTGAGACATCCCTGACCCATGCACTTGGGAGGCAACATATCATTCTGGAGTTTCATTTTCGACCACTGAACCTCCTATCTACTGCCCTTACAATTGCATCCCCTATGACAATAGCCTTTCCACATCCAATTACAGAGATGCAAGTTTGATTCCACCCTTGGGTGACTGTCTATGTGGAGTTTGCACATTCTCCCCATGTCTGTGGGGGTTTGTAAAGTCTCCCTGTGTCTGTAGGCATTTTCTCCAAGTGCTCTGGTTTCCTCTCAGTCCAAAGATGTGCAAGTTAGGTGGAGTGGCCATGCTAAATTGCCAAGAGTGATCAGGGACGTGCAAGCTAGGTGGGATAGCCATGGGGAATGTGGAGTTGCAGGGATTGGGGTGAGGTTTTAGAGGGTCTGCATGGGATGCTCTTTGGAGAGTTGGTGTGAAATCAGTGGCTTGAATAGCCTGCTTCCACACTATAGGGATTCTATGATTCCTCCTCTTGAAAGCACATGATGTTTTGGCATCAACCACTTTCTGCATTAGTGAATTCCACAGCTCACCACTCTGCAGGTGAAGCTATTTCTGTTCATCACAGTTTTAAAAGGATTGCCCCTTATAAGAATGACTGGTCAGGCAAGTTGAAACAATTGTTAAGAAGCCTTAGAGAATCCTTGCGTTTATAAATAGAGGCAAAGATTATAAAAACAAGGAAGTTCTGCTATACTTCTACAAAGGATTGATCAAACCACATTTGGCATATTTTGGGTATCTTATTCATGACAAGATGTTAATACCCTGGAGAGTGTGAAAAAGATTTACTAGAAGGATTCTAGGAATGAGGGATTTTACGTACAAGGATAGATGAGTGGAGAAAATTAAAAGGTGAAACAAAACAGAAATTGCTGGAAAAGCTCAGCAGATCTCCACATTTGTGGAGAGAAATCAAAGCCAACATTACAGTCGAGTGACCCTTCCTCAGAACAGGTTAAAAGGTGACCTTATTGAGGGTTAAAATTACAAGGTGACCTTATTGAGGTGTTCACAATTATGGACAATTATGAGTAAAGAAGGGTGTTCTGTCTCCACTAGGTGGTATGTCAATCCAGGATTGTCAGTAACAGAGCTGGAAATGAGCTGAGGAGAAACTTCTTTACCCAAAGAGATGTTAGGATTTGGTATGTACTGCCTGGGAGAGTGGTGGGGGTGAATTCCAATTCCAACAGAGGTTTCTAAAGAGAGCTGGATATGTACGAGACAGGTACAGAGATAGAGATGGAGAATGAGACTAGCTGGGTACCTCTTTTGGGAGCTTGTACAAACATGATGGGCTGAACGGCATCTTTCTGTTCTGTAAAATTCTATGGTTCTAGACTCCCCTAATCTTTATTTTGTCTGCTAACCAATTTTCTAACCACTTCAATACACAACCTCGATTCTATGAACTTTAATTTTTCATATTGATCTCTTTGTGAAACTTTGTCAAAAGCCTTCTGAAACTCCAAATAAAACATATCCACTGGCTCCTGTGACCAACTCTATGAGTTACATCCTCAAAGAATTTCAATATTGATCTTATGGCCCAAAGGGCCTGTTCCTGTTTTGGTATGATAGGCATCATTGATGATACAATTGAAGATGGTTATAGAACACCAGCCTGGGAAATTCCTGCAGTAATTGCCTGGAACTGAAATGATTGACATTTAACAACCCGAACTCCACTGGACTATGTGGCAATATCACCATGCTAAATGTGACAGACTTTGACCAGATCTAGCAACTCAAGGCTGGGTATCCATGGGTCGTCAACAGCAGCAGCATTATACTCCAGCACAATCTGTAACCTCGTGGCCCTGCATATTCCCCCATTCAACCATTACCATCAAGCCAAGGGATCAACCCTGGTTCAATGGAGAATGCAGGAGGGCATGCCAGGAGCAGCACAGGCAGACCTGAAGATGACGTGTCAAGCTGGTGAAGCCACCAAACAGGATTATGGTCAGTATGACTACAAACAGCAGAAAGTAATGGTTGTATTCATTTTATGGGATGTGGGTGTCACTGGCTAGGCCAGCATTTATTGCCCATCCCTAGTTGTCCATGAGAAGGTGGGGTGAGCTGCCGCCTTGAACTGCTGCAGTCCATATGCTGTGGGTTGACCCATAATGCCACTATGGGACAGTGACAGTGAAAAAATAGCAATACATTTCCAAGGATGGTGAGTGACTTGGAGGGGTAATTGAAGATGATGGTGTTTCTATAGATGTGCTGCCCTTGCACTTCTAGATGGAAGTGGATGCGTATTTAGAAGGTTCTGCCTGAGGATCTTTGCTGAATTTCTGCACTGCATCTTGTAGATAGTACACTCTGCTGCTACTGAGCATTGGTGGTGGAGGGAGTGAATGCTTATGGATGTTGTTCCAATCAAGTGGATTGTTTTGTCCTGATGGTGTCAAGCTTCTTGAATGTTGTAAGGGATGCACTCATTTCAGGCAAGAAGGGAGTCATTCTATCATATTCCTGACTTGTGCCTAGTAGATGGTGAACAGGCTTTGAGGAGTCAGGAGATGAATTACTTGCCACACTATTCCTAGCCTCTGACCTACTCTTGGAGCCATTGTGTTTATGTGGTGAGTCTAGTTGAGTTTCTTGTCAACGATAACCCCCAGGATGTTGTTAGTGGGGGATTCAGTGATAGTAACACTATTGAATGTCAGGGGACAGTTGTTAGATTGCCTCTTATTGGTGATGGTCATAGGCTGGCATTTGTATGGCACGAATGTTACTTGCCACTTGTGAGGCCAAGCCTGGATATTGTCCAGATCTTGTTGCATTTGAATATGGACTGCTTCAGTATATGAGGAATCGTGAACGTCATGCAATCATTGGTGAATATCCTCAGTTCTGACTTTATGATGGAGGGAAGGTCGTTGATTAAGCAGCTGAAGATGGCTAGGTCAAGCATACTCCCCTGAGGAACTGCTACAGAGATATCCTGGGGTTGAGATGACTGACCTCCAACTGCCATGACCATCTTCCCATGTGTCAGGTATGACTCCAAACACTGGAGAGTTTGCTGCCTGATACCCATTGATTCCAATTTTGTTAGGGCTTCTTGATGACATGCTCTGTCATAGAGTCATAAAGTCACAGAGATCTACAGCACGGAAACAGATCGTTTGTTCCAACTTCTCCATCGAATACAGCCTTGTTGTGAAGGGCTGTCACTCTCACCCCACCTTTGGAATTCAGTTCTTTTGTCCGTGTTTGAACCAAGACTTTAATAAGGTCAGTTGCTGAGTGGCCTTGGCATAACCCAAACTGGGTGTCACTGAGCAAGTCATTGCTGAGCTGGTGCTGCTTGATAGCACTGTTGATGATGCTTTCCATCACTTACTAATGATCGAGCATAGACTGTTGGGGCCATAATTGGCTCAGTTGGGTTTGTCCTGCTTTTTGTGTACAGGGTATATTTGGGCAATCTTCCACATTGTCAGATAGTTGTCAGTGTGTAACTGTACTGGAACAGGTTGGCTTGGGAGCGGCAAGTTCCGGAGCACAAGTCATCTGTACTATTGCTGGAATATTGACAAGCCCTTTACAATATCCAGTGTCTTCGACCATTTCTTGATATTACATGGAGTGAATCGATTTGGCTGAAGACTGGCATCTGTGATGCTGGCGACCACTGGAGAAGGCTGAGATGGATCATCCACTCAGCACTTCTGGCTGAAGATTGCTACGAAAGCTTCAGCCTTATTTTTTGCACTAATGTGCTGGCCTCTTCCAAATTGAGGATGGGGATATTTGTGGAACCTCCTCCCCCAGTGAATTGTTTAATCATCCACTACCATTAGCGATTTGATGTGACAGAACTGCAGAGCTTAGATCTAACCCATTGATTATGGGACCATTTAGCTCTATTTCTTGCTGCTGATGCTGTCTGACATGCAAGGAGTCCTGTTTGGTGGCTTCACCAGGATGACATCTTACTTTTAGGTCTGCCTGATGCTGCTTCTGGCATGCCCTCCTGTGCTTTCCATTGAACCAGGTTGATTCCCTGGCTTTATGGTAGTGGTTGACTGGCAGATATGCCAGGGCATAACATTGTGCTGGAGTACAGTTCTGCTGTTGTTGATGGCCCACAGCACGTCATGGATGCCTAGTGTTACGTTGCTCGGTTTGATCGAAGTCTGTTCCGTTTAGCACAGTGAAAGTGCCACACAACATGATGGAGGTTATTCTCAAACTGAAGGCAGGACTTGTCTCCACAAGGACAGTGCGGTGGTCACTCTTACCAATACTGTCATGGACAGATGCATCTACAGCTGGCAGATTAGTAAGGACGAGGTTAAGTATGTTTTTCCCTCTTGTTGGTTCCATCACCATCTGCTACAGACCCAGTCTAGCATCTGTGTCCTTTCGGACCCGACCAGCTCGATCAGTAGTACTGCTGCCGAGCCACTCTTGGTGGTGGACATTGAAATCCCCCACCCAGAGTACATTTTGTGTCCTTTCCATCCTCAGTGCTTCCTCCAAGTGTTGTTCAACATGGAGGAGCACTGATTCATCAGCTGAGAGACGAATGTACTCGGTAATCAGTAGGACGTTTCTTTGCCTCAGTTTAAACTGAAGCCATGAGACTTCATGGGGTCCAGTGTCAATGTTGAGGTTTCCCTAGATAACTCCTTCCCAACAGTGTACTACTGCACTGCCACCTCCACTGGGTCTGTCCTGCTGCTGAGACAGAACATATCCAGGGTTAGTGATGGTGGTGTCTGGGACATTGTCTGTAAGGTATGATACTGTGAGCACGACTATATCAGGCTGTTGCTTGACTAGTTTGTGAGACAACTCTCCCAATGTTGGCACTAACCCCCAGAGGTTAGTGAGGAGGCCTTTGCAGGATTGACAGGGCTGTTTCTGCTGTTGTCTTTTCTGGTGCCTAGATCGATGCCAATTGATCAGTCCAGTTTCATTTCTTTAGACTTTGTAGCGATTGGTACAACTGAATGGCTTGCTAGACCATTTCAACTTCCTGACTCAGTGTGGTCTTGAACTCTCGGCCTCAGCATGGACGTGAACTCCCAGCCTCAATGTGGACTTGAACTCCTGGCCTCAACGTGGATTTAAGTACCTGGTCTAAGTGTGGACACAAACTCCTGGTGTCACAAATCTAGTCCCTTTTTTTGATTAGATTTGCTACAGTATAGAAACAGGCCCTTTGGCCCAACAAGCCCATACCGACCCTCCGAAGAGTAGCCCATCCAGACTCATTCCCCGACCCTCATTTATTCCTGACGAATGCACCTAGCACTTTGGGCAATTTAGCATGGCCAATTCACCTGGCCTGTACATCTTTGGATTGTGAGAGGAAACCCACTCAGACACAGGGAGATTAGATTAGATTAGATTATTTACAGTGTGGAAACAGGCCCTTTGGCCCAAAAAGTCCATGCCGAACCTCCGATGAGCAACCCACCCAGACCCATTCCCCTACATTTACCTTTCACTGAACACTACGGGCAATTTAGCACGGCCAATTCACCTAACCTGCACATTTTTGAACTGTAGGAGGAAACTGGAGCACCCGAAGGAAACCCACGCAGCCATGGGGAGAATGTGCAAACTCGATACAGACAGTTGCCCGAGGCTGGAATTGAATGCAGGTCTCTGGCGCTGTGAGGCACAGTGCTAACCACTGCATCACCGTGCTGCAACTCCTAAAAGTTGGTCCTTGGCTTAAGGAGACTCTGTCCTTGATATTTTTCAGAGGGACAATAAACCAGGCCGGGCTCCGATCAGTCTGGTTTGGTACAGAGATGAAAAGGACTTTGAGAGGTCTTTTGTTTCTGTGAAAACAGATGAGACTTCAGGCCAAAGTGGTCTTGTTTTAGAAGGGACCTGTATAAAGAAAGGGGAGTGGTCAGCTCTCTAGCTGAGCTGAGCAGTTTTAGTTCACTCTTGAACTGATTGGAAGTTCAATAGGGAGCTGTGTGAAAACTCTCTCTCTCTCTCTGCCCTTCAACTTCAACCTGTAAGCATGTGTTCCATTTATACTGGTTTTTAAAGAGAGTTTCCTTATTGGGATTGTTGTGTATATTCGGAACAGCATAATTAAGTCCAGTTGGATAGGCTGAATTCTATAAGGGGTCTTTTATTTGTGTTTCATTGTGTAATTTTGTGAATAAATTTTTTGTCTGTTTTAAAATCTAGTAGTCAACCTCGCTAACTAACTTCAGGTAATTTTCAATGTACACTTACCGAAACAAATTGCAAAGTTATGGTCTGGGGGTGCCTGCTTACTTTAAGTGGTCTGGCCTGGTCCATAACACCGGCCTCAGTGTGACCTCGGGTTCCAGGCCTCAGCGTGGACTCGTGTTCCCGTCCTCGGCGTGGGCCCGTGCTCCCAGCCTCAGCATGGGCCCGTGCTCCCGGCCTCAGCGTGGGCCCGTGCTCCCAGCCTCAGCGTGGGCCCGTGCTCCCAGCCTCAGTGTGGACTCGTGCTCCCGTCCTCGGCGTGGGCCCGTGCTCACGGCCTCAGCGTGGGCCCATGCTCCCGGCCTCAGCGTGGACCCGTGCTCCCAGCCTCAGCGTGGACTCGTGCTCCCGTCCTCGGCGTGGGCCCGTGCTCCCAGCCTCAGCGTGGGCCCGTGCTCCCAGCCTCAGCGTGGGCCCGTGCTCACGGCCTCAGCGTGGGCCCATGCTCCCGGCCTCAGCGTGGACCCGTGCTCCAGGCCTCGGCGTGGCCTTGTGCTCCCGGCCTCGGCGTGGACTCGACTTTCAGCACTCTTGGCCTCTCGGTGGTGAGGTCTGGGTTGGAAGGACTATTATTCTCAAACCTTATGTTTCTCTCTTTTCTTAAGAATTTGTACTTAAGAATTTGTAGATAGGTGCCATGGTAACTAAGATGGTGCCATAAGCGACGACTTGTAAACCTTTTACTGTACCCATGCGAGTACATGTGATGATATTGTTGTAGGAGGGTCAGTATCAGATTGGAGAAAAAAATGGATTAAATGCAGAAAACTAGAATTAATGGTAATTGGTCATTATATAGCCTGCTGGATGGTACATGGTGGCATTTCTCTGGGGTCAGTGCTAAGGGCACACCTGTATCTGCATGATGTGGGTATGGGAGTATAGTATGAATATCAACTTTCTTCATGATACCAAACTTGGGGCTGTGGAAGGACAGAGGATGATACGTATTGCTTGCAACAGAACATACATGAGTTAATGGACTGAGCAGACGTGTGACAGATGAAATTTAACACAGAAAATTGTGAGGTCTTTCTTTTTGGCCAAAGGTGGGCTATTTAAACTTCAGACAGAATCTTATCGGAGTCTGACCAAAGTAGCTTGCAGTGAGATACCTACCAGAATCTGACAAGTGAGCCTGGGTGGATTCAGTTCGATACTTACTCCAGATGATCTCCATGTTGGAACTTGGGCACCAACAGCTCACAGCATCCCATGTGGGTAATGGCCACACACATACTCCATAGACATGAGCATGTGACATAAGCTGGCCTCTATAGGAACCATAGAATCATAAAATCCCTGCAGTGTGGAAACAGGCCATTCAGCCCATCGAGTCCACACCAACTCTCCGAACAGCCACCCACTCAGACCCACCCTGTATTTTCCATGGCTAAACCACCTGGCCTGAACATCCCTGGACACTACGGGCAATTTAGTATAGCCAGTCCACTCAATCTACACATCTTTGGACAGTGGGAGGAAACTGAAGCACCTGGAGGAAGCCCATGCAGTTGTGGGGAGAATGGGAAAACTCCAAACCTGGGTCCCTGGTGCTGAGAGGCAGCAGTGCTAACCACTGAGCTACCATGCCACCCATATCACATTTCCGATTCACTTACAGGTTGATTCTGCACTTCAGTGCTGCACTTTGGCCTGTACTGGCAACTATCATTGTAGTGCTGCACCCAGGACATGCACCCAGCCTAAGGACTGGAGCAGGCCTCATAGTATTCACTCACTTTGGCTCACAGCACCATGCCTGGCATTTTCAAATAAAAATCAAACTCCCTTTTGAGTTCCTTGACTGAACATTGCTCCATCACACTTTCCTTTTGTCTTGTGAATTCCTCTCAAGATCTTATATGTTTCGAATAGACCAGGTGTCATTTTTCTAAATTCCAATGGATATGGAACCAGTCTGTCCAACCTTCCTATGAAGGTAAGTCCATCAACCCAGGAATTAGTTGGGTCGGTGAACCTTTTCTGAACTTTTTGTGATTCCTGCACTAGGCCACACAGATCACAATGTGGTGGAAGCCAGGACGTCAAATAAATTCAATAAGGAAATAGATTCTTAATTATTAATGGATTTCAGGAGGTCTCTTCTGGAATACTGTGTGTAGCTCTGGTTGCCCTGCCATAGGAGGAATATTATTAAATAGGAGCAGGTTCAGAAAAAAAATACCAGGATGTTGCTGGGAATGGAGGGTTTGAATTATAAAAATAGACTGGAGAGGCTGGGACTTTTTTCACTGGAGTTAAGAGGTCGACCTTATAAAGATTTATAAAATGATGAGGAGAACAGATAAGGTGAATAGCAAAGGTCTTTTCTTTAGAGTGGGGGAACTAGGCAGGGCATATTTTTTAAGTTTGAGAGGGGAAAGTTTTAAAAAGGACGTGAGGAGCAACCTTTTTACACAGAGAGTGGTTTGTGTGTGGAATGAATTGTCAGAGGAAATCGTGATGGCAGGTACAGTTGCAACATTTAAAAGGTGTTTGGATCAGTACATGAATAGGAAATGTTTGGAGCAATATGGGCCAATTGCAGGCAAATGGGACTAATTTACTTTGGGAACATGGTTGGTGTGGACTAGTTGGACTGAAGGGTCTTGTGTCTATGGTGTTATGAGGAGCGGAGTTGAGGCCAACACGTGCTCAGCTATGATTGTTTTAAATGGCTTGAGGGGCTGAATTGCCTACTCCTGCTCCTGGTTCTTATGTTTATGTGAACTGCTTCCATATATTTGCATCCACTCTTAAGCAAGGAGCCCAACACTATACACATAATTCAAGATAGTGTCACTAATGCCCTGTGCAATTGTAGCAAAACTTTCCCACTTCTTTTCATTTCATTTCTTTTGTAATAAACAGGAATATTCAATTTGCCTTCCTGTTCACTGGTTGTACCTAATGTTTTGTGACTCATGTACCAAGACACTCAGATCCCTGGTGTATCACAGTTTTGTAACATTTGTCCATTTAAATAACAAACTGCTTTTCTATCCTTCCTGTCAAAATGGACAAGTTCACATTTTCCTACATTTTAGTCCATCAACCAATTATTTTGCCCACCATCTAAAATTTTTTATAAATTCTTTATGACTTTCTCACAATTTGCTTTCATACTTATTTTGCCAATGAAAATTTAGCAACAAGACATTAGTCCTTTTATCCAAGTTATTGATAGGGATTTTAAGTAGTTGAAGCTTTTATATGTTTTATATGAAACATATAAATAGAAAGCAGGAGAATAACAGCTTCGCTTCACTTGGAGGTCGCCACTGATGATGTTACCTAGCCAGGTAATGAAATATCTGGATATCAAACCTACAGCTCAGCGAGCAAAGCTACACCCCAAACCCCAACCTGAGCTACAAACCTTCACAAACCTTGCACGTTATCATATGCGTTTGGAAATCTAAGTACACCACATCTACATTTCTTCACATTTCTGGTTACTTTATTTACCCTAAATAAATTAGTCAAAAATGATTTACATTTCACAAGTTTATGTTGACTCTGGTTAATTGTATTGAAATTCTCTAAGTGCTAAGCTATAACCTCCTTAATAGATTCTAGCATTTTCCTAAAAACAGATGTCCGGCTGACTGCCCTGTAGTACTCTGCTTTCTGTCTCTCTCCTTTTTGGATGAGAGGAGCTATATTTGCGATTTTCAAATTTAATGGGACCTTTACACAATCTAAGAAATTTTGAAAATTATATTCAGTGTATCTAGCATCCACTGCTACTGGTTTTCAAAGCCAAGGATCAAGTCTTGGTGACTCATCAGCCTTTAGCTCTAATAGTTTTCTCAGAACCCTTTCCCTGATAATTGTGATTGCTTTAACACTCTACCATTTCTTACTTGAGTATTACTAATTCTACACTCTCATGCTCTCGAGGACTCATGCTGACTTTTCACTTTTGATACTTGTAAAAAACTCTTATTATCTTGTTTAAATTTTTAAATAGCTTCCTCTCATATTCTTAACTCCTCCATCAGTCTTTAAGGTAAAAATCACACAACACCAGGTTATATTCCAACAGGTTTATTTGGAAGCACTAGCTTTCTGAGCGCTACTCCTTCATCAGGTGGTTGTGGAGTATAAGATCGTAGGACACAGAATTTATAGCAAAAGTTTACAATTTGATGTAATTGAAATTATATATTGAAAAAGACCTGGATTGTTTGTTAAGTCTCTCATCTTTTAGAATGGGCATGTTGGTTTCAGTTCTTTCATATGTGTGCTATAATCTCAATTGGACACTATCCCAAACTTCCTTCATTAGCCACAGACTAATGTGTGTCTTACCCCAGAGTATTCCTTTCTCTTTGGGATTATTTCTGCTAATCCTTTTCTTCACTTCTGCACAGTCTGTCAGGTACCGACTTCACTCAAAGGTCCTGGGAAGAGCTGACGAATGTTATCAAGAAAAAACAGACGCTACTAACTTTGGATTTAAGCTACACATTTCCGGATCATTCTGCAATAAGTTTATTGGCTGCTGCTCTGAAGGACTCTGAGTGCAGACTACAAACATTAAAGTAAGTTAGAAAGCCAATCACTGCAATAATAACTATAATCATTAAAGTCTATCATTTCTGATTCAAAGAATCACGGAATCATCATTGAATCCCTAGGGTGTGGAAGCAGTCCATTCAGCCCATCAAGTCCACACTGACCCTCCAAAGAACATCCCACTCAGATACAAACCCCCACCCTGTCCCTGTTACCCTCCATGTTCCCAAGGTTAATCCATCTAATCTACATATCCCAAGATACTATGGGTTACTTAGCATGGCCAATTCACCTAACCCTCACATCTTTGGATTATGGAAGGAACAGGAGTACCTGGAGGAAACCCACACAGACACAGGGAGAATGTAACAACTTCACACACACAGTCACCCAAGGCTGGAATTGAGCCTGAGTCCCTGGCGCTGCGAGGCAGCATTGCTAACCACAGAGCTACCATGCTGCCATTCAATGCTGTTTCATCCTGTTCAAATGACCTCTCCTTCAAGTTCCTCCAACCTTTTCTTTGAACTCTCCTGTGTCAAAAATTATTCCAAAGCCATTTTAACAATGAAGACACATTGTCTTTCTTCCACATGAAAGCAGAACTTTTTCCATCAGTGCTTAAAGCTTTCAATGAGACCCTAAACTCTTAGGCTGCAGTTGCAGAACATTGTGTCTGGTTTGTAATCATTTCCCATGATAGACTCTACAGGGGAGTAGAATTCTATCATTTTAATGTTCGTGGCAGACACATTTTCACAATGCGGTCTCCTCTACATTGGGGAGACTGGACGCCTTTTCACAGAGCAGTTTAGGGAACATCTCCGGGACACCTGCACCAATCAATCCACCGCCCCGTGCCCCAACATTTCAACTCCCCCTCCCACTCTGTTGAGGACATGCAAGTCCTGGGCATTCTCCACTGCCACTCCCTCACCACCTGACGCCTGGAGGAAGAACTCCTCATCTTCCATCTCGGAACACTTCAACTCCAGAGCATCAACGTGGACTTCACCAGTTTCCTCATTTACCCTCCTCCCACCTTACCCCAGTTCCAACCTTCCAGCTCAGCACCATCCTCATGACCTGTCTTACATGCCAATCTTCCTTCCCACCTTTCCACTCCACCTTCCTCTCTGACCTATCACCTTCATCCCCACCTCCATCCACCTATTGTACTCTTGTCTACCTTCTCCCCAGCCCCACCCCCACCCCCCTCCCATTTATCTCTCCACCCTGGAGGCTCCCTGCCTTCATTCCTGATGAAGGGCTTTTGCCCGAAACGTTGATTTTCCTGCTCCTCGGATGCTGCCTGACCTACTGTGCTTTTCCAGCACCACTCTAATCTAGACATTTTCATCATTTGCATGTTGATCCTGACAAATTTTCATAGAATCCTTCCAGTGCACAAGAGAGGTCATTCAGCCCAGCAAATCTTCACCAACCCTCTGAAGAGCATCCCACCCAGACCCAGTCCGTTCACCCTCTAACCGTTAACCTGCATCTTTACCATGGCTAATCCACCTAACCTGTATATCCCAGGACACTAATGGGCAACGTAAAGTGACTAATCCACGTAACCTGCACATCTTTGAACTGTGGGACAAAACCTGAGCACCCAGCAGAAATCCACGCAGACATGGGGAGACTGTGCAATCACCACCAAGACAATCCCCCAAGGCTGGATTTGAACCCGTGTCTCGAGTGCTGTAAGGCAGCAGTGCTAACCACTGAGCCACTGTGCCACCCTGCCACCCCAGCTGGTGTTATTGCTGGAATGTGAAGACTGCTGTCAAAACGTGAATTCATTACACAATTGTCTTTGAGAAATTGATGGTATGGAGTCGTGCTCTGAATGGTTCCTGAAGATGCCTCCCATTTCATTATTCCGCCACTGTCCTGGTTTGGGTGAATATCCCAATGTTGTCAGCCCACGTATGCTATAACAAGCTGTGTGATGCCTTCGTCTAGAGGCATAAAGTTATAGACATTTACAGAGAATAAAAAGCCCCTTTGGCCCACTGTGTCCATGGCAATTGAATACAAACACCTAACTGTTCTAATCCCATTTTCCAACAGTTGGCCTATTACCTTGTATACTTTGGCATTGCAAGTGTACATCTAAATCCATCTTAAATGGTATGAGGCTTTCTGCTTTGACTGCCCTTAAAAGTAATGAGTTCCAGATTACTATTTCACACTGGGTGAAAGGTTTTTCCTCACATTGCATAGAATCAGAGAATCAGATTGAACAGGATAGGCCTGTTGGACCATTGAGTCTGTACTGCCAAAAATATACTAATAACTACAGTAGGTCCATAGTCTTCAATGTTGTAACCCTTCAAGTAATCATCAAGTACTTTTTCGAGGTTGCGAGATTTCCCACCTCCATTACCTCCCAGACTGGGCATTCCGGACCCCCACCACCAAAGGTTGCAAAGGATTTTCCTCAAACCCCCTTTAAACCTCCTGCCTTTCACTTAAAATTATGCCCATTATTGTGGGCCATCCGCTGAAGGGGAATAGATGCTTTCTATTTGCCCTGTCTGTGCATCTTATAATCCTATACCCATCTATCAAGTCCCCACTCAATCCTCCCTGCTCCAAAGAAAATAACCCAAGCTTACCCAGCTTCTGTTCAAAGCTGAAATGTTTCATTCTGGGCAACATCCCAGTGAATGTCCTCTGCACCCCCTCTAGTGCAATCACATCCTTATCTTGTGTGGTGACTATAACTGTACCCAATTATACTAAAGTCCTGTACATCTCCAACACGACCTCCCTGCTTTTATAATCTATGCCACGATGGATCAAAACAAGTGTCCTTTCTCCCTTCGTAACTACTTGTTATGTCCTCCCTTATCTGGATTTGAGCCCAAAAAACTAGCTTTAAACATAGAAATTATTTAAAATAATTTTACAGAAGTGCCTATATAAATGTTTACCTTTAGTATTTTTTTTTCTGGACAGCACCAAAAATGCTGAGTTTTATTTCATCCTGACATTTCACAATGGCTGCATCTGCCCCTACTCACCACTGTAAATACCAAAATCTCTGAGCTGCATTTTTGTTTCAATATTTGATGTAGAATCATAGCATTTTACAGTATAGAAGGAGGCCATTTGACCCATCCTGCCTGTACTAGCTTTCATAACATCTACCCAGTTTATCCCATTCTCCAGCCCTATCTCTGTCGCTCTCTAAGCTCATCACTTTCAAATATTTATCCGGTTCTTTTTTGAACCCCCCCATATGGAATCTGCCCCCACCCCTCTCCCAAGGTGAGCATTCCAAATTCTAAGAACTCTGAGTTAACTCGACACATTTCACTCCTAACTCTCTTGCTGACAGCCTTGAAATTATGACCCCTAGTTACTGACATACCAACTAATAGAAACAGAATATCCTTCTCTACTCTTTCAAAATTGTTCATAATTTTGAACATCTCAATATAAAGGTCATCTCTTAATCTTCTCTGATCCAGGCAGAATAAGCCCAATTTCTCTAATTTTTCCTTGTATGTAAAATTCCTCATTCCGGTAATGTTCTAGTAAGTCTCATATGCACTCTTTCCAAGATGTTAACATCCTCCCTTACATCAGGTGTCCAGAGTGTTCACAATACTCCAAATATAATCTGACCAACGTTGGCATGAGTTGGTTTCCCCCAAGCTCCATTATATTCAAACTTGGGTCATGTGCATCTTGTTTTGTACCACTACCGGGTTCCCTGATAATTTCTCTCTTAGTATGTTGATTTCACAATGGATGGACACAAATTGGCTCAGTAACAGGAAATGAAGAAGAGAGATAGTTTGTCTTGATGTCATTCAAGAATCAGTTTTGAGTCCATTAATCTACTCAATTTTTAGAACCAGCTTACAGTATGAAGTGGGGAATATCATCTTAAAGTTGGAGATGTGATGAAACTTGGCAAAGTAGTAGATAATGTTGAGCTTAGTTGGAGGTTTCAGGATGACATACAGAATGGTGAAAGGAGAGAAACATAATCATATAAACATCGAGCCATATGATCCATCATGTCCACGCTGTCCAAACAAACACAAGACTTTACTAATCCCATTTACTGCACTTGGTCCTTAGTTAACTATGCTCGTCCAGACACATCTTAAATGTTAGGAGAGTAAGTGCTTCCACTACCCACTCAGGCAGCCAGTTCTATATTACCATCAGCCTCTGGGTGACAGAATGTTTCCTTGGATCCCCTCTAAACTACTGACCCATTACATTAAAATTATGCCCTCTGTCTTCGACATGTCTGCCATAGGGAAATGATTCTCACAATGTATCCTCTCTGTTCAATTAGACCCCAGGCCATTGTGGACTTCAACAGTTTCCTCATTTCCCCTTCCCCCACCTCACCCTAGTTCCAAACTTCCAGCTCAGCACTGTCCCCATGACTTGTCCGGACTTGTCCTACCCGCCTATCTCTTTTTCCACCTATCCACTCCACCCTCTCCTCCCTGACCTATCACCTTCATCCCCTCCCCCACTCACCCATTGTACTCTATGCTACTTTCTCCCCACCCCCACCCTCCTCTAGCTTATCTCTCCACACTTCAGGCTCACTGCCTTTATTTCTGATGAAGGGCTTTTGCCCGAAATGTCGATTTCGAAGCTCCTTGGATGCTGCCTGAACTACTGTGCTCTTCCAGCACCACTAATCCAGAAAGATACTTTGTGGCCTCTTTCTCTCTCCTACTTTCTCTTTTAAGCACTGTCCTATATTCTTAATGTTCCTGATGCCTCCCCCCCACCCCCAACCCCTTGTTTTTTAATACTCTGTACCCAAAATATGCTACTATCTTTTGCCTTATCAAATTCTTGATATCCTTGGGCATCTACCCTTGCCCTTTACTCTTAAATGACCATGCTGGCCCTGAATCCTCACCATACTACATTTAGTAAAGTCCACTTTCCAAATGTAGACTTGCCTGCAAGTAGCTGCCCCAAGAGTATGTTTGCTAGATTCTGTCTAATGATATTGGAATTGCCTTACCCCCTTATAGGAGCGACCCAGATGGGACATAATATGCAGGAGATGGTAGACTTCAGGAACACGGCTGTTTACTCAAGTAACTGATGGTATCATGCAGGGAGTGGCATTCAAGACATTACATGCAAATGCATTCTACTCTAATACAAACAGATTCTCATTTTTTATATTTTCCTTGTCCCTCTCTGAAAGTGCACCCCATATACTATTGAGTTAATGGTGTGGGTTATCCAACTGTGATTGAATCCTTCATACATCATTGTATATCAGCAATTTGCTTGCTGTCATGTTCTTATTGGAATATATTGGTGCGCAAGATGCTTAACCTTTTCACAGAGATTGTGCTGCCCTCGGAAATACCAAGCAACCTTTATCTTTCGTTGTGGCTGGGCTGTGGTTGCTCAATCAGTTATCTCATACCACAATGTGGCACAGACACAAAGAGCTTTATTCAAGGAACATTTGCCAGCTGTCGAGTGTTTAACTGCTAATTAATTAGATCAAGAACTTTTAAATTTCAGGGAACACAGAAGAATATTGATTTTTGATCAGTTCCAACAATGTTATGTGGTTAATCTAATCTTAGAATTCTTTAACTAGCAAGTTGTGTCTCAGTATATTCATTCAATCCATTTTCCCACATCTGATAATCTCTGTCCTCCCTGCAATGATAAAGGAGCTACTTCTACTGCCTGAAACTGGTTTGAATCTTTTCCTCTAATGCTTTTAATGATTTTTTTGTATATATGTGGGTCTATAACTACTTTCAAACCTATATCCAAGATTATCTGAAGGATCTTAAAAACCTACTCTTAATATTTTAACAAATTGATTAAATAATTCAAGAGAAACAACTAATTGGTGTGAAATATTCTTATCTATACAAACAATTGTAGATGCACATTCTATTATATTTAATATAGCCCTGCTTTGTTTTACTTGCTGAGACTACATTAAGCAATTCTTTTCCTGCATGCAGTAACTACTGTCAGCCATGTTCTGCAGAGCTAGGCAGGGGAAGCTGTTGGCCATTTTGTTCTACTCAAGCATGGGCGTCTCAGAAACCCCAACTTAGACACTTAACATCTACACTATCCTTGTCCCTTTCCAAGAAATTTGCGAATTTATGGTAACTATCTCCAAAATGTTTGCCCATTGACACTTCAAACACTTAAATCATTCCCTAGGATGAGCACTGTCCCATCTCCAGTTAGATTATCTATGTACTAACACAAAAAGCTCTCCTGGATGTGCCTTAAAATTTCACCCTGTCTAATCCTTTCACACTAAGGTGATCCGAGCTAATGTTAGCAAAGTTGAAATCTCCAACTATAATAACTGTATACCTCTCACAGTTCACTATTTCTCTATTGCCCTCTGACTGTTGGGAGGCCTGTAGTATAATCCAATCAAAGTGTTTATCCCTTTTTTACTTCTAACCTCTATCCTTTAGGGTATGCTTGAATATTTCTTACCTGTGTTAACAAAGATGACCTCATTTGAAGAGCCTTCGAAGACATTGCCTCTCATTAATGCAGTGATGGTTTATTTTATCAAATGAGAAATGGCTGATAGGGTATGCTTCCCAGATTTTGGCTGATGCCAAATACAAATATGCCCAGATAGAGAAGGATGGTCTGGTGGTCGTATTTGGTGTGAGGAAGTTTCACCAATACCTTTACAGATGGAAATTTTCGTAGTAACATATCACAAGCCCCTACCAGGGCTACTGAAGGAAGACAAGGCAGTGTCACCCAAAGCTTCCAACAGAATTCCATGACGGGCCCTTATTCTGAGTGTGCAAGTACAAGTTGGAACATTGTTCAGGAAGCTTAAAAGTCCCTAATGCATCTGACTCTACGACCACTGCTGGCAGTGCATTCCATGCACCATCACTCTCTGAGTAAAGAACCTACCTCTGACATCTCCCCTAAACCTTTCACCGATCACCTTAAAACTATGCACTATCATGATAGCCATTTCTGACTGGGAGAAAGTATCTGGCTATTCACTTTATCTATGCCTCTCATCATCTTGTGCGCACCTATCAAGTCACCTCTCATCCTTCTTCACTCCAATGAGAAAAACCTTAGCTCCCTCAACCTTTCTTCATAAGACATACTCTCTAGTCCAGGCAGCATCCTGGTAAATCTCCTCCAGGCGACCAGAACTGAACACAATATTCTAAGTGTGATCTAACCAGGGATCGATAGACCTGCAGCATTATCTCATGGCTCTTAAACGTAATCCACCTTCGAATGAAAGCCAGCACACCATATGCCTTCTTGACAACCCTATCAATTTAGGTGGCAACTTTGAGGGAGCTATGGACATGGACCCCAAGATCCCTCCGTTCTTCCACACTGCCAAAAATCCTGCCTCAGCCCTGTATTCTGCAATCAAATTTGACCTTCCAAAGTGAATCATTTCACACTTTTTCAGGTTGAATTCCATCTGCCATTTATCAGCCCTGTTACAACCTGCAACAGCCCTCCATACTGTCCACCACTCCATCAACCTTTGTGTCATCAGCAAACTTCCACTTCTTCATCATTTATAAAAGTCACAAAATCAGAGATCCTAGAACCGACCTCTGTGGAACACCACTGGTCTAAACTCCAGGCTGAATAATTTCCACCTCCCACCACCCTTTGTCTTCTATGGGGCAGCCAATTCTGCATCCAGACAGCCACATTTCCCTGTATCCCATGCCTCCTTACTTTCTGAATGAGCCTATCATGGAGAGCCTTATTAAATGCCTTGCTAACGTCCATGTACATCTCATCCACTGCTCTACCTTCATCAATGTGTTTTGTCACATGGAGTCATAGAGATGTACAGCATGGAAACAGACCCTTCAGTTCAATTTGTCCATGCCGACCAGATATCCCAACCTACTCCAGTCCCATTTGCCAGCACTTGACCCATATCCCTCTAAACCCTTCCTACTCATATATGCTGCAATTGTAACAGCCTCCACCACTTCCTCTGGCAGCTCATTCCATACACGCACCACCCTCTAAGTGAAACAGTTGCCCCTTAGATCCCTTTTACATCTTCCCCCTCTTTCCCTAAACCTATGCCCTCTAGTTCTGGACTCCTTGACCCCAGGGAAAAGACTTTGTTTATTTATCCAATCCATGCCCCTCATGATTTTATAAACCTCTATAAGGTCACCCCACAGCCTCCAGCACTCCAGGGAAAACAGCCCCAGCCTATTCAGCCTCTCCCTATAGCTCAAATCCTCCAAACCTGGCAACATCTTTGTAAATCTTTTCTGAACCCTTTCAAGTTTCACAACATCCTTCCAATAGGAAGGAGACCAGAATTGCATGCAATATTCCAACAGTGGCCTAACCAATGTCCTGTACAGCCGCAACATGACCTCCCAACCCTTGTACTCAATACTCCGACCAATAAAGAAAAGCATACCAAACACCTTCTTTAAGCATACCTGCAACTCCACTTTCAAGGAGCTATGAACCTTCACTCCAAGGTCTCTTTGTTCAGCAACATTCCCAAGGACCTTAACATTAAGTGTATAAGTTCTGCTAAGATTTGCTTTCCCAAAATGCAGTACCTCACATTCATCCAAATTAAACTCCATTTGCCACTTCTCATTCCATTGAGCCATCTGATAAAGATCCTATTGTAATCTGAGGTAATCTTCTTTGCTGTCCACTTCACCTCCAATTTTGGTGTAATCTGCAAACTTATAAACTATACCTCCTATGTTCACATCCAAATCATTTATATAAATGACGAAAATTGGTGGACCCAGCACCGATCCTTGTGGCACTCCACTGGTCACAGGCCTCCAGTCTGAAAAGCTACTCTCCATCACCACCTTCTGTCTTCTATCTTCTATCTTCTATCTGTATCCAAACGGCTAGTTCTCCCTGTATTCCATGAGATCTAACCTTGCTAACCAGTCTTCCATGGGGAACCTTGTCAAACGTTTTGAGGTCCAAACAGATCATGTCCACTTCTCTGCATGTCCCTCATCAATCCT
Organism: Chiloscyllium punctatum; assembly: GCF_047496795.1. Taxonomy (NCBI): domain Eukaryota; kingdom Metazoa; phylum Chordata; class Chondrichthyes; order Orectolobiformes; family Hemiscylliidae; genus Chiloscyllium; species Chiloscyllium punctatum. The sequence continues at coordinate 67,534,927 of NC_092756.1, read as the reverse complement.
CTTTGTTACTTCTGCAAAAAACTCAATCAAGTTCATGAGACATAATTTCCCACGCACAAAGCCATGTTGACTATCCCTAATCAGTCCTTGCCTTTCCAAATACATGTATATCCTGTCCCTCAGGATTCCCTCCAACAACTTGCCCACCACCGAGGTCAGGCTCACTGGTCTATAGTTCCCTGGCTTGTCCTTACCACCTTTCTTAAATAGTGGTACTATCATGTTTTCCGGCACTTCACCCGTGACCTGCAATCTCTCCTGTCTACACCGGATAATTGAACCATGACTATCTGGATACAAAGATCATCGCCAAAGGCAACCTCTTCACTCACTTCTTGTAGTAATCTAGGGTATATCCCATCTGGCCCAGGGGTTTTTATCTCTCCTTATGTTTTGCAAAATTTTCAGTACATCCTCCTTCTTAACATCAGTCTGTTTCACGCTGTCCTCAGAAACATCATGGTCCCTTTTAGTAGTGTATACTGAAGCAAAGTATTTATTAAGGTCCTCCCATACCTGCTCTGACTCCAGGTGCAAGTTCCCTCTACTATCCCTGATTGACCTTACCCTCTCTCTGGCCATCCCCTTGTTCCCCACTTAATGCAGAATGCCTTAGGGTTTTCCTTAATCCTACCTGCTAAAGTTTTTTCATGCCCCTTTCTAGCTCTCCTAAGTCCATTCTTCAGTTCCTTCCTGTAACCCTCTAGAATCCTGTCTGATCCTTGCCTCCTCAACTTTAAGTAAGCTTCCTTCTTCCTCTTGACTAGATGTTACACGTCCCTTATCACCCATGGTTCTTTCAACCTCCCATCCCTTCCTTGCCTCAGTGGGACAAACCTTTCCAGCTCTCGCGGCAATCGCTCCCTAAACAACCTCCATGTTTCTGTCATGCATTCCCCTGAGAACATCTGTTCCCAATTTAGGTGCCCTAGTTCCTGCATAATAGTACTGTAATTCCACCTCCCCCAATTAAATACTTTCTGATACTCTCTGCTCCTATCCCTCTCCATGAGTATAGTAAAGGTCAGGGATTTCTGATGACTATCACCATAATGCTCTCCCATCGAGAGTTCTGACACCTACCCTGGTTTGTTACCAAGCACCAAATACAATATGGCCTCCCCTCCAGTTGATCTATCTACATATTGAGTCAGGAGCCCTTTCTGGACACACCTGAGAAAAACTACTCCATCCAAACTATTTGAACTAAGTAAGTTCCAAACAATATTAGGGAAGTTGAAGTCACTTATGACAACAACCCTGTTATTTCTGGACTTTTCCAAAATCTGTCTCCCAATCTGCTCCTCCTTATCTCTGTTGCTATTGAGTGATCTGCTGAAAATTCCTAATAAAGTGACCTGCTGTTTTCCTGTTTCTGACTTCCATCTGTACAGATACTGTAGGTAAACCCTTCTCAATGACCTCCCTTTCTGCAGCTGTGATACTATCCCTGATTAGCAATGTCCGTCCACCTCTTTTACCTGCCCCCACCCCAATTCCTTTTGAAACATTAAACCTTGGAACATTCAACAACCACTCCTGCCCCTGTGATATCCACAAATCATACTTCCAAATACTGATCCCTGCTCTGAGTTTGTCACCCTTATCCCTGATACTTACTGCTTTAAAATAGACACACTTCAATCCATCACACTGACTGCACCTTTGCCCTATCAAGTGCCAATCCCTCCTCGCAGGCTCTCTGCATTTTGTATTTGGCTGTTCACTACCTACTCTAACATCTGATCTGTAGATCTGGTTCCCAACCCCCTGCCAAACTAGTTTAAACCGTCCCAAAGAGCTCGAGCAAACCTCCGCCCAAGGATATTTGTGCCCCTTCTTGTACAGGTCCCACCTTCCCCAGAAGACATTCCAATGATCCATATATTTGAGGCTCTCCCTCCTACACCAGCCCTGCAACCATGTGTTCAGCTGCATTTGCTCTCTATTCCTAGCCTCACTTGGCACGTGGCACCGGTAGCAATCCTGACATTACTACTCTGCTTGTCCTGCCTTCTAGCTTCCAACCTAACTCCCTATTTTCGCTTTTCAGGTCCTTCTTCCTTTACCTAGCTATGTCATTGGAACCGATGTGTCCCACGACTTCTGACTGCTTTCCCTCGCCCTTAAGAATCCTGTACCCTCAATCTGAGATATCCCTGACCTGGCACCTGGGAGTCAGCATACCATCCGGGAGTCTCATTCGCGACCAAAGAATCTCCTGTCTGTTCCTCTCACCACTGAATCTCCTATCACCATCACTCTCCTATTCTCCCTCCTTCCCTTCTGAACCACAGAGCCAGGCTTAGTGGAAGAAACTTGGCCGCTGAGGCTTTCCCCTAGTAGGTGTCCCTCCCCATACCCCACCAACCGTATCCAAAATTGTATACTTATTATTGAGGTGAACTAGTGGTGACCCTTACCTCCCACATCCTGCAAGAGAACTATGCAATTGCCTAGTGTTGAGAAAACCTCAGAGTTCAAGATGGACGAAGCCTCAGTACCATTACCACTGGGAGAAGAGGAGGAAATTCTCCCAAGATGCATCACATGAAAGAGGTAGGCTAGGGTCCAGTACATGCAGCCTGTGTCAGAATCTGAAGCATGAGGAATTGAACTTGGGGTGAACAATCTCAGGAAAAGCTGCAAGCGAAAGTCCAGACCTACATCCCCAGACTTAAGTGAGGAGGGATGTAGAAATTAGAACAAAGTTGACCTTGTTGATTACGAGGTTGCTGGCTCAGGTTTACAACTCCAATTGATCAGGAAATCCCTAGCTGACCAATATAACCAGGAAATTAGAATCGCCTTAGTTCAGGCAACTGACTCTGAGCTGGCTGGCCACAGGTAAATAAAGGTTGGTTTTTGTGAAGGGACACCAGCCACTGTGCAGTAATTTCAGGGATAAAATTGGAGCACCCAGAGGAAACATACACAGGCACAGCGAGAATGCACAAACTCCACCCAAAGCAGGAATTGAGCCCTGGCATTGTGAGGCAGCAGTGTCACTGTACCACCAGGCCACCTGAATCCTCTATGAAAAAACAGCATTCCATTGCATACTTAATTATTTTCTAGATTTGTTCATGGCATTTTAAAGATCTTTTAGATTTTATAGTTTTATAGTCACTTGGTCTGGAAATTGCCCAAGCTAAAATTTTCGACTGGGCTAACTTAACCCCTTAACTGTTCTGAAAAAAGGACTCCTTTCTAAGAAAGAGAGTGTACTTGCTTCTGACCCCAGTCAAATCTCCTCCAATTTGATATAAATCAGTCCTTGATTATGCTAAATTGAAAACGAGCTAATAATCTTCAATAGTACTGTTGTAAACTACCACAAGATGAACAATATTCCGAAGCATTCTGGGAGTTCCCTGTTCTCAGAAAAATTCTGAATTTGGTCACCGTGCAGAAGACTGTCTGACTAATTTGTACTTTTCAAAAACCCTTCACAAAAGTAACCAACACCCAAATATCGCTATTTTAAAATTCATACTCTGAAAATGATATTAGTAAATATTAATTACATAAAACCAATCAGTTCAACCTGCTTTGAACCTCTTTCGAAGTCTGCAGGATGCCAAGGAGGGACATATTTAGGGGAAGTGATGGGCTATTGTTGGACTATTAATCCAGAAACTCAGCAAGTGTTCTGAGGACCCGATTATGAATCCTACCATGGCAAGTGGTGGAATTTGAATTCAATAATAAAAATGGGATTAAGAACCTATTGATGACCATGAAATCATTGTTGATTGTCAGGAAAAACCCATCTGGCTCATGTGACTTCAGACCAGCACTAATATGGTTAACTCTCAACTGCACTCTAAAATGGCCTAGCAAGCCACTCAGTTGTATCAATCGCTACGAAGTCTCAACAAAGAAATGAAACTGGATGGATTACCTGGTGTTGACCTAGGCACTGGAAAAAAATAATGGCAGAAGCAGCTTTGTCGACCTTGTCCTCTTTAAGAAACTTCAGGAGCTCAGTTCAAAATTGGGAGCGCTGTCTCACAGACTAGTCAAGCAACAGCCTGAAATAATCATACTCTCGCAATCATACCTGACAGTCAATATCCCAGACATAGCCATTACCACCTTTGGATATGTCCTGTCCCACCAGGAGGGCAGACCCAGCAAAGGTGGAGGGACAGTGGTATACAATTAGGAAGGAATTGCTCTGGAATCCTCAACATTGACTCTGGACTCCATGAAGTCTCATGGTTTCAAGTTAAACATTGGCAAGGAAACCTCCTGTTGGTTACCACATATCTCTGCTGCAGATTCCACGATCGTCCATGTTGAACAACACTTGGAGGAAGCACTGAGGATGGCAAGGGCATAAGATGTACTCTGGATGGAGGATTTCAATGTCCACCAGCAACAGCAGCTCAACAACAGTACCACTGATTGAGCTGGTCAGACATAGCTGTTAGTCTGAGTCTACAGCAGGTGGTAAAGAAACTAACAAGAGGGAAAAACATACTTGACCTTATCCTTACCAAACTGTTAACTGCAGATGCCTCTGTCCTTGACAGGATTGGTAAGAGTAACCACCGCACAGTCCTTGTGGAGACAAAGTCCCACCTTCACATTAAATATACCCTCCATCGTGTTGCTTTTCCTATCATCGTATTAAATGGGACAGATTTCGAACAGATCTACCAACTTAAGAACGAGGTCCCATGAGGCACTGTGGGCCACCAACAGCAGCAGAATTGTGCTCCAGCATAATCTGTAAGCTCATGGCTGGCAGATCAACCCTGGATAGTGCAGGAGGGCATGGCAGGATCAGCACCAGGCATACCTAAAAATGAGGTGCCATCCAGGTGAAACTACCAAACAGGAATACTTGAATGGCAAACAGCATCAAAAGTAAGTGATAGACAAAGCTAAGTGATTCCATAAACAATAGATCAGATCTGTAGTACTACCACATCCAGTCATGAATGCTGATAGACTGACAATTGAACAACTCACTGGAGGTGTCTCCATAAATATCCCATCTTCAATGATGGACGAGCACAACTTACCTGTGCAAAAAATAAGGCTGAAACACTCACAGTAATCTTAATCTGGAAGGGCCAAGTGGATGATCCATTGAACTCCTCCAGTCGTCTCTAGCATCAGCAATACCAGTCTTCAGCCAATTCAATTCACTCCTTGTGGTATCAAGAAATGGTTGGAGGCACTGGATAGCACAAAGGCTATAGGTCCTGATAACATTCTGGCAATAATGCTGAAAATCTGTGCTCCAGAACCTGCTGTTCCCCTAGCCAACGTCTTTCAGTACAGTTACAGCAATGGAATTGACCAACAATATGGAAAATTGCCCAGGATGTTCTGTAAACTAAAAGCAGGATAAGTCCAAATTGGCCAATTGCTTACCCATTAGTCTACTCATGATCATCAGTGAAATGATGGAAGGTGTCATCAACAGTGCTATCGAGCAGCACCTGCTCACCAATAACCTGCTCAGTGACGCCCAGTTTGGCTTCTGCCAGGATCATTCAGCTCCTGACTTCATTACAGCCTTGGTTAACACCTGGACAATAGAGCTGAATTCCAACCCTTGACAACCCTTGACATCGAGGCTGCATTCGACGGAGTGTGTCATCAAGGATCCCGAGCAAAACTGGAATCAATGGGTATCAGACACAGGGCAAACTCTTCAATGGTTAGCCTCATTCCTGATGAAGGACTTATGTCCAAAACTTTGATTCTTCTGCTCCTCAGATGCTGCCTGACCTGATGTGCCTTTCCAGCACCACACTTCGAAACTGGTTTGAGTCATGCCTGGCTCATAGGAAAATTATTGTGATTGTGGAGGTTAGTCATCTCAGGCTGCAGGACATCTCTATTGGAGTTGCTCAGGCAAGTGTCGTAGGCCTAACTATCATCAGCTGCTTCATCAATGATCTTCACTCCATCATAAGGTCAGAAGTTTGCCAATGTTTGCCAATGATTGCACAATGGTCAGCATCATTCACAACTCCTCAGATACTGAAGCAGTCCATGTTCAAATACAACTAGACCTAGCTAATCTCCAGGCTTGAACTGACAAGTGGCAAGTAACATTCACACCACACAAATGCCAGGGTCTGACCATCACCAATAAGAAACAATCTAACCACCACTGTTGATGTTCAATGGTATGACCATCACTGAGTCCCCATTATCAATATCCTGGGGGTCATCATTGACAAGAAACTCAACTGGACTCACCACATAAACACAGTAGTTATAAGAGCAGGTCAGAGGCTAGAAATACTCCTGACCCCCCAAAAACTGTTCAGCAACCACAAAGCACAAATCAAGAGAGTGATGGAATACCTCCCATTTGTCTGGATGGGTGTGGCTCCAATAACACTCAATAGTTTTGACACCATCCAGTAAAAAGCAACCCACTTGGTTGGGATTACATCCACAGAACCCACTCCCTCCACCAGCGACGCTCAGGAGCAGCGGTGCTTATTATCTACAAGATGCACGGTAGAAATTCACTAAAGATCCTCAGACACCACATTCCAAACCCACGAACACTTCCATCAAGAAGGACAAGGGCAGCAGATACACGGGAATCTTCAAGATCGGCTCCATGTCACTAACCATCCTGACTTGGAAATATATCACGATTCCTTCAGTATCATTTTTGTCAAAATTCTGGAAATCCCTCCTTAATGGCAGTGTAGGTCAACCTCGAGCATGTGGCCTGCAGCCGTTCAAGAAGGCAGCTCACCACTGCCTTCTCAAGGACAACTGGGAGCAGGAAGTAAATGCTGGCTCAGCCAGCGATGCTCACATTCCACAAATGAATTTTAAAAATGTCAGAGTAGGAGCATGCTGTCAAATTAGACAGCTAATTGGACATTCAGGATCATTCTTGCAGACTGAATAGTGATGTTTTGTAAAACAGTCACTCAGTCTGCATGTTGTTTCCGCAGAGTAAAAGAGACCACATCATGAGCACCTAATACAGTTGACTAAATTGAGCAAATTGTGAGTAAACTCTTGGGGAGGCAATGGTTTGTGGTATTAAAACTGACTGCTTAATCCAGAGATCCTGGTAATGTCGGGGGACAAGGGTTTGAATCCTGCCAAGGTAAATGGTGGCATTTCAGTTCGATACAAAAAGAGTCTGGAATTAAGAATCTAATAATGACCAGGAATCCATTGTTGATTGGAAAAACCCATCTGGCTCACTAATGTCCTTTAAAAGAAGGAAACTGTCATTCTGTACCTACATGTAACTCCAGATCCACAGCAATATGGTTAAGTCTTAACCACCCTCTGGGCAATTAGGGATGGGCAATAAATGCTTGCCTAGCCAGTGATGCCCTCATCCTCTGATAAACATGTTGGCTCTGAATTCTCACTATACTTCATTTAGCAAACGCCCACTTACCAAATGCAGACGTACCTGCAAGTAGCTGGCTCAAGTCTATGTTTGCCAGACCCTGTCTAATGCTATTGAAATTGGCCTTCCCTCAGTCTAGACACACATCTGCTTGAGGCTTTGGGCTGTGAGAAAGAAAGAGACAGAAGGGTAAGTATTGATCTCTTGTGCTGGTATAGAAAGATTGCATGGAAATGGGTATCTACTTATATGGGTAACTGAAGAGTGGAGCCTGGCTAGCACCAAAGAATCAGCTCCTCTGGCATAATAAAAGGAGTATGTAAAGCGTGTTGGGTGTAGCTTCATGCTGGAGTTAAAGGAAATAGCAGAGGAAGTTTCATTAAATACAGAGGTTAGCAGGGTGAAAAATAAGGAAAAAGGGGAGCCATTTATTTCCTGCTCCCAGTTGTCCTTGAGAAAAAGGTTCTGTGAGGGAGGGGAAGGGTAGAAGACAGAATCGTGAGAAATAGAACAGTCAAAGCTTTTCACTTCTCTTCCTTTTAATTCACCTTCAAAGACCTTCACAGATGATCCTTTCAATGACTCTTTCACTCACATCTCTTTGTTCCTCTGTAAAAGTCCAATGTCTGTTTTTATTCCTCTATGATGCATTTTCTAATGTGTTTCTTTGTGAAAAATGCAATGTGGCTGCAATAGTCACCATTTTCCTAATGGTGTTTGCCCCATAATCCTATACTTTTATTAACTGCTGTGTGAAATTGATCTCATTGCTTTGCTAACCTAAATCATTGCTTAATTAACATATTGGTCACCCTTTTTATTCTAGATGTTGTTGTGGTTCTGTTCATCGAGCTGGGAACTTGTGCTACAGACGTTTCGTCCCCTGTCTAGGTGACATCCTCAGTGCTTGGGAGCCTCCTGTGAAGTGCTTCTGTGATGTTTCCTCTGGCATTTATAGTGATTTGTATCTGTATGCAGGAGGAAAGATCACAGAAGCGCTTCACAGGAGGATCCCAAGCACTGAGGATGTCACCTAGACAGGGGACGAAACGTCTGCAACACAAATTCCCAGCTCGGCGAACAGAGCCACAACAATGAGCACCCGAGCTACAAATCTTCTTCCAAACTTTGAATATTCTAGATGTGGCACTTATAAGGTAGAGTGTCTGAAAGATGGAACCAACTAACCATTTGTTCACTTGATCTGTTCAAACTCTGTCCAATCCTCTTTCACATTTAAAGACAATGGAAAAGGCCTCACTGTCAGCATGACCACATCCTAAGAAGGTTATAGAGCTGAATGCGATCCTGTTGATTTTTGGGTGTGACAGACCCATCACTGTTAAGAAAACCCAATAATGCTGTCTGTCCTGTTTTGTCATTTAGTTTATATGCCAATTCATCATTCCCTTTCGTTCCTAGACTGATTAGCAATGATCTCGACTTTCATTGTTGTGAGGAACTGGCATCTGGGTTGTCAACAAATCAGAGTCTAGTGGAGTTGAATTTGAGTCGCAACCAACTGAAAGACGTGGAGATGATGGCACTGTGCAATGCATTGAAGGAGCCAGAATGCAAACTCCAAATACTGTAGTAAGTGACCAAATGTGTTCATTATAACATGGCACAGCATCTTTGAAACACAGATTACAACTGTTCCAACCATTGGTATTCATTCTGAGAGAAATATGATTTAACAGCAAATGAGTAATATTAAACTTGTACAGAACCATGATTAGACGACACTTGGAACATAGTCAGGCCTCTATGTTATTATGATGGGATCGAGAAAGTGTAAAAGACATTTTACAATGTTGACACTATAACTGACAGCCTATCACTGTCAGGAAAGATTGAACATGCTATGTTTCCTTACTCAAGAAAGTAATTTGACTGGATATTGGGCCAGAGGAGAAAGAACTAAAGTAACTGGCGAAAATAAAATGGGGAAGGCGATGTATAATGAGTCTGAATAAGGGGTGAGTGCAGACCTGATAAAGATTTTTTGAGGACAAGAGATTATTTGATAGCGTAAACTTGGAAACCATTTCCGGGCATAGGGAACCCAGAGATTTGGGGCTATCACTTTGGACAACAGCTAATAAATCCAACAAGGCTTTTAGCAGAAACTTTGTTATCCAGAAAAGTGGCTTAGAATGTGGAAATTGACATGATAAGAAATATTTGAAGCTAACAGCAACTTATATTTATATAGCACCATCTGGGCTTGACAAGGTTTTTCACAGGAGTAATATAAAGTAAACCTAAACCCTGGGGCTGAATCTTAATAGATTTTAGTCAAAAGTGTCAATTCTATTGTGTTTTAGGGTAGTTTCTGTTAGCAAGGCCTAGTGCGATTGTCCCAAACTCATCTGATTATCCATCTATGACATCACTCTCTCCCAATGCTAACCCAATTCTACCACTCGCTCTACCCAGAAGAACATGCCAAAGCTGGGATATTCCAGAATAGCCAGTGTGCCTGATGCCTCCCCAATCTTTAAAAGGCCATTGTGCAGTTGGACAAGCACTGTTGGTCCATAGTTGCCCTGCATGGTTCCTGACATTTGTTCCAGATGTGGTGGACAGGAGAAGATTGGCAGGAACCCTGGAGGTTTTAGTGGGTGTGACGGTGCAGAGCAGTGATATTCTCTTCCCCAAGGCCTGACAGAGGATACCATTAGACTGTGCCAGGCTGATCCAAGTTCTAGGCCAAGCCATTGCTGCCTTACCAATCTGGAGGAATGCCCAACAGTGAAAGAAACTTTCTCCACTTCACCTGTGTGAGTGTCTGCTACCTCACACTCTGTTTTTGCTACTGTGCCCATCTTCCACCAAATGTCATGCTCTACCATTCTCACTATTGCATGCCAAATGTTCCCTCACTTGTTCTCACTGACACCCACAAAAAAAAACCCTGTATGGCCTTTGCGCTGACTATTCACACTCTCAAGGCACTTTTCCCTCACCTACACCAGCAAGGACTTTATGCCAGCTACTTTCATCTCCTTTAATTTCTCCTTTTCACTCCAGTAACAGATCACACGAGAGCAGAAAGAGGCAAAACAGATGCTGGGCTGTTGATGATTGGGCTCCTCATCCCCTTTAATGAAAGGATCCTGATGACCCTGAGTAGTTGACTGAGCATGTCCAAGCCCCTGGATGTCCTGGAGCCCCTTGACTTACTGTGCCGGGACACACTGACTGAATGGTCTCTCCCTGAGGCTGTCTGTCAACCATGACAAACTTCCTGACTATGTCTGTGCCAAATGACAAAGCTATGCAGAAATATGGTGAGCTCTGGCTGAGGGGCAAAGCATTAAAAGCCAAGGAATGGCAGGGATGCTGTGAGCAGGTAGGGTCACAAAGTGAATGAGTGCTATGAGAGCAAATGAGCAGCTCTATTATGCATTCTGATCCAATGGGCGAAGTGAGTGCTTGTCCCTGCGTTTAAGGTATCCTTGTAGTATCATTGCAATGATGGTTGCCAAGGTCCATCATTTAAATGCAGAAACGGATAAGTGGATCGGTCTCTTTTCAGAGTGGGGAACCGTAGGGTTCCTGTTGGGATCCCAGCTGTTTACAATATGCATTAATGATTTGGATGAAGGAATTGAATGCAATATCTCCAAATCCAAGCTAGCAGGGTGACATTGTGTGCTCTGGGGAGGATGCTAAGAGGCTGCAGGGTGTCTTGGATAGGCTGGCTGAGTGGGCAAATACTTGGCAAATGCAATATAATGCGAATAAGTGTGAGGCTGTCCACTTTGGTGCAAAAACAGGAAGGCAGATTATTATCTGAATGGCGGAAGTTTAGGAAAAGATGAGGTTCAATGAGAACTGGGTGTCATGGTGGAACACCGCTGAAGTTGGCATGCAGGTGCATCAGGCAGTAAGGAAAGCTAATGGCATGCTCTCCTCCATAGGAAGAGGGTTTGAGTAAGGACTCTTGCTGCAGTTATACAGGGCCTTAGTGAGGCCACACCTTGAGTATTATCTGTAGTTTTGGTCTCCGAGTCTAAGGAGGGATATTCTTGTTTTTGAGGGAGCCCAGCGAAGGTTCACCAGACTGATTCCCAGGATGACAGAACTGACAAGTGAGGAAAGACTGGATTGATTAAGCTTGTACACACTGGAATTTAGAAGAATGATGGGGGCGATCTCATAGAAATAAAATCCTGATGGGACTGGACAGGCTGGATGTGGGAAGGAAGTTCCCAGTGTTGGGGGAGTCCAGAACCAGGGGGTCACAGTCTAAGAATAAGGCTAAGCCATTCAGGACTGAGATGAGGAAAAATTTCTTCACTCAGAGAGTTGTGAACCTGTGGAATTCCCTCTCACAGGAGGCTGTTGGGCTCGTTCATTAGATATATTCAAAAGGGAGCTGGATGGGTCCCTTGTGCTAAAGGGATCAAGGGGTATGGAGAGAAAGTGGGAGTGGGATATTGAAACTGCATGATCGTATTGAATGGTGGTGCAGGTTGGAAGGGTCAAATGGCCTATTCCTGCACCTATTTTCAATGTTTCTATGTGCCCTAATGGTGTGAGGAGGCTGGCATATGTTGGTTGCCAGTGTCCATGGAGACTGGGGGAGTCTTCTGGATGTAGCCACACCCACATCCTGTGGCAGATTCATAGTTCCCAGAAAGTGGCAACACAAGTGGTCGAGAAGACATATGACATGTTTGCCTTCATCTATTAGGGCACAGAGTAATAAAAAGTAGCTAGTCATGTTGCATCTGTATGGAAATTTAGATAGGCAACATTTGGAATATTCTGGGTGCCACTCTGCCAGAAGGATGTGGAGGCTCTGGAGAGGGTACAGAAAGAGTTTACCATGATGTTACCTGGTTTGGAGGATGTTAGTTATGAGGAGAGATTGGACAAAATTGAACTGTTTTCACAACATCGGAGGCTGAGAGGTGACCTGATAGAAGTTTCTAAAATTATGAGAGGCGAGGATAGTCACAGGCTTTTTTCCAGGGTTTTGTGGTCTGTGTGGCTTTTTTTCTGGGTGCTCCAGTTTCCTCCCACAATCTGAAGATGTGCAGGTTAGGTGAGTTAGCCACAGGACATGTAGAGCTACAAGGATAAGGTTAGGCTGGGTGGGAGTGTAGGTCTGGGTGAGATGTTCTTTGGAGGGTTAATGTGGACTCAATGAGCCATATGGCCTATTTCCACACTGCAGGGATTCTATGTGTTGTTCCTAATGGAAGAAAATACCTTGCCCAAGTTGTCAAGTTGTCAAGTTCCCCAGATTTCTTGCCAAAATCCACATTGTTGAGGACCTTATAAAATTTAGCCCTGAGCCACATAAGGCAGTAATTGGCTATATGTCTTAAAGTTTGAAGAAAAATGGGTCAGAAGGAGTAGCTTAGAGCAACAAATAGAAGCAGAGAATCGGAAGCATTCAGGTTGGGAATTTCACAGTTTAGGCTGAGCCAAGGATGGAGTGATTAAACAGGAGTGTTCAAGAGGCCAGAATTAGAGAGCAGAAAGTGTTGTGCTGGAGGGGATGACAGAGATAGATGAGGATATGGAGGGATTTAAAAACAAAGGAATTTTAAAATGAAGGTGCAGTTTGAAGTGGAGCCAATGTTAGTCAGTGAGCACAGCGGTGAAAGTTAAAAGAGACAGTATCAGGGAAGCAGAGCTATTAATGACCTCAAGTTTATACATTTTTGAATATGGGAGATCATTGGAATATTCAGCCAAGAGGTAACAAAACAAAATGAAGGCTTCAATGATAGATATAATGGGGGAAGTTGGGCATTGGAAAATGGAAATAGAGTCAGAGAGACATAGAGTCATAGAGATGTGCAACATGGAAACAGATCCTTCGGTCCAACCTGTCCATGCTGACCAGATATCCCAACCCAATCTAGTCCCACCTGGCAGCACCCAGCCCATATCCCTCCAAACCCTTCCCATTCATATACCCATCCAAAGGCCTCTTAAATGTTGAAATTGTACCAGCCTCCACCACATCCTGTGGCAGCTCATTCCATACATGTACTACTCTCTGCGTGAAAAAGTTGCCCCTTAGGTCTCTTTTATATCTTTCCCCTCTCACCCTAAACCTATGCCCTCTAGTTCTGGACTCCCTGACCCCAGGGAAAAGATTTTGTCTATTTATCCTATCCATGCCCCTCATAATTTTATAAACCTCTATAAGGTCACCCCTCAGCCTCCGACGCTCCAGGGAAAACAGCCCCATCCTGTTCAGCCTCTCCCTGTAGCTCAGATCCTCCAACCCTGGCAACATCCTTGTAAATCTTTTCTGAACCCTTTCAAGTTTCACAACATCTTTCCGATAGGAAGGAGACCAGAATTGCACGCAATATCCCAACAGTGGCCTAACCAATGTCCTGTACAGCCGCAACATGACCTCCCGACTCCTGTACTCAGTACTCTGACCAATAAAGGAAAGCATACCAAACGCCGCCTTAACTATCCTATCTACCTGCGACTCCACTTTCAAGGAGCAATGAACCTGCACTCCAAGGTCGCTTTGTTCAGCAACACTCCCTAGGACCTTACCATTAAGTGTATAAGTCCTGCTAAGATTTGCTTTCCCAATATGCAGCACCTTGCATTTATCTGAATTAAACTCCATCAGCCACTTCTCAGTCCATTGGCCCATTTGGTCAAGATCCTGTTGTAATCTGAGGTAACCCTCTTTGCTGTCCTCTACACCTCCAATTTTGGTGTCATCTGCAAACTTACTAACTGTACCTCTTATGCTCGCATCCAAATAATTTATGTAGGTGACAAAAAGTACAGGGCCCTGCACTGATCCTTGTGGCACACCACTAGTCACAGGCCTCCAGTCTGAAAAACACCCCTTCACCACCACCCTCTGTCTTCTACCTTTGAGCCAGTTCTGTATCCAAATGGCTAGTTCTCCCTGTGTTCCATGAGATCTAACCTTGCTAATCAGTCTCCCATGGGGAACCTTGTCGAACACCTTACTGAAGTCCATATATATCACATCTACTGCTCTGCCCTCATCAATCTTCTTTGTTACTTCGAAAAGCTCAACCAAGTTTGTGACATGATTTCCCACGCACAAAGCCATGTTGACTGTCCCGAATCAATCCTTGCCTTTCCAAATACAATAGGTGGGAGAATCAATGATCAATGTGATCAGCAACATATCTTGGGGTCAAGGATGACATAACCATATCTGCAAATGTGAGAGCTAGAGGAGAAGTTGCAAATGAGAAATAGGGTGGACTGGTTCCGTTTCAGATAATGGCCTGGGAGAGGATGGAATGTCTTGAAGGAACCTCTTGAACCTCGCATCATGGCTTTTATCTTTCTAATATTTAGGTGGAGTAAAGTTTTGCTTATCTAGGTCTGAATGTCCAAGAAACATTCCAATAATTTAATGATTGCAAAGGAATGAGCTTAAAGCTTGGATCAGTACATGGGACTATGATATTGTGGCCATTACAGGGACTTTGTTCAGAGAAGCACAGGATTGACTGCTCAATATTCCAGGGTTTCATTATTTTAGACGAGATAGAGAGGAAGGTTAAAGAGGTGGAGGAGTCGCATTACTAATTAGGCAGAATGTCACATCTGCATTCAGAGAGGAAATGCTGGAGGGCTCATCCACTGAGGCAATATGGGTAGACCTCAAAAATAAGATGGGTGCAATCTCTCTGATAGGATTATACTATCGGCTCCCCTCAACAGCCACTGAGACATTGAGGAACAAATATGTAGATAGACTAAGGAAAGGTGACTTTAACTTCCTCAATATTGACTGGGACTCCCTGTGAGCAAGAAGCTTAGATGGGGTGGAATTTGTGTGCATCTCAGAAGGTTTCTTGAAACAGTATATGGATAATCCAACTACAGGATGGGCCAGATTGGACCTTGTATTGGCTAATGAGCTTGGCCAGGTGATTGACCTATCAGTGGGAGAGCATTTTGGAAACAGTGATCACAACTCCTTACGTTTTGAGACAGCTATGAACAAGGAAAAGGCAGGTCGTTGCAGGAAGGCACTAAACTGGGAGAGGGCAAATTACATCAGTATTGGGCAGGAGCTAAGGGAGTGTTAATTGGGGAGAGCTGTTATCAGGCAAGTCCACATTTTACATGTGGGCACTGTTTAATGACCTGCTGGGGAGAGTTCAAGAACAGCATGTTCCTGTAAGAAGGAAGAACAAGGATAACAAGGTAAGGAGCCCTGGGATAATGAGGGAGGTTGTGAATTCAGTCAAAAGGGAGAAAGAAGCATATGAAAGGTTTAGGAAGCTAAAATCAGACAGGGCCTAAAAAGAATATAAGGAAAGCAGGAAAGTGTTCCAGCAGGGAATTAAGAGAGCAGGAAGGGGCCATGAAGTGGCCTTGGCAAGTGGGTTTCAAGAGAATCCCAAGCCATTCTATAGATACATTCAAGACAAGGGGATAACTAGGGAGAATGTACAACCATTCAGGGATAAAGGAGGGAGCTTGTGTTTGGGAGCAGAGGTTGTGGGTGAGATCCTGAATGAGTATCTTGCATCAGTATTCACCCAGGAGAAAAATATGGAAGTTAGTGAGATTAGAATGGAGCATGCTAATAAGCTAGGGCATTTAAGATCAAGAAAGAAGTGGTGTTGGATCTCTTGAAGAACATTAAGGTGGTTAAGTACCCAGAGCCGGATTGTATGTACCTCAGATTACTGAGAGAGGCAAGACAGGAGACTGCAGGGACCTTGACCAAGATCTTTGATTCCTGACTAGCCACTGGAGAGGTCCCAGAGGACCAGCGAGTACCTAATGTTGTTCCTCTGTTCAAGAAGGCAAATAGGGATAATCCAGAAGGCTATACACGGTGAGTCTCACATCAGTGGTTGGGAAGCCATTGGAGTGAATTCTTTGGGATAGGATTTACGTACATTTGGAAACACATGACCTAATTAGGGACAATTAGCATGGTTTTGTGCAGGTCAGGTCATACTAACTTGATTGAATTTTTCAACGAGGTCATAAAGGGGATCGATGACGGTAGATCAGTTGATGTTTGTCTACATGGATTTTAGAAAGGCTTTTGACAATATATCACATGATGGGCTCTTCCAGAAGATTAAGATGCATGGGATCCATGGCCACGTGAATTCAGAATGAGCTTGCTCATAGAAGTAGAGGGTAGTGGTGGGAGGGTGTTTTTCAGGCTGTGTTTTCAGTTATGTTTTCCGTGACTGGTGGTGTTCTGCAGGGATCCATACTGGGACCTCTGCTGTTTGTGATACACACACACAAATATATATATATAATGAAAATGTAGATGGGTGGGTTAGTAAGTTTGCAGGCGATACAAAAATCGGTGGAGTTGTGGATAGTGTAGAAGGTTGTCAAAGGATACACTAGGATGTAGATCAGTTGCAGATGTGGATCGAGAGTTGGCAGATGCAGTTTAATCTGGGTAAGTGTGAGGTGCTACACTTTGGCAAATCAAATGGCAAAGAAAAGTATACAGTTAATGGCAGGATTCTGGACAGTATTGATGTACAGAGGAATCTTGGGGTTCAAGTCCACAGATCCCTGAAAGTAATCACACAAGTAGATAGGGTGGTAAAGAAGGTGTATGGCATGCTTGCCTTTACTGGCTGGGGAGTTGAGTACAAGAGTCAGGATCTCATGTTGCAGCTTTATAAAACTTTGGCAAAACCACACTTAGACCACATTCAACTTTGGTTGCCACATTACAGGAAGGATGTGGAGGCTTTGGAGAGGGTGCAGAAGAGGTTTACCAGGATGCTGCCTGGATTAGAGGGTATGAGCTATAAGGAGAGGCTAGAAAAACTCAGGTTGTTTGCTCTTGAGCAATGGAAGCTGAGGGGAGAATTAATAGAAAACTATAAAATTATGAGATGCACAGACAGGGTTCCTAGATTTGAAATGTCTAATACAAGGGGGCATACATTTAAGGTGCGAGGGGAAAGTTCAAAGGAGATGTGAGGGTCAGGTGTTTTACACAGAGAGAGGTAGGATTTCGGAACCCAAAGTGATGGGTGGTGGTGGTGGCAGATATGATAGGGGTATTGAAGGGACTTTTAGATAAGGAATGGAGGGCTATGGACTGCGGACAGGCAGAAGGGATTAGTTTCATTTAGTGTCATGTTTGGCACAATGTTGTGGGCCGAAGGGCCCACTCCAGTTCTGTGTTCTATGAATCATGAGAGGTGATCAGTTGCTGTCATTGCCCATATTAAAAGTGGCATTATGTTATCAATGATGTTGGAATTGTCCAAGGATAGATCCTTCAGTGTGGGAGTGAAAGATAAACTATTGCAAATGAAACTCTAGTCTTGAGAGATAAAACAAGTCATAGTGCATGGATGTTGAATCAGTGATCTATGATAAACTATGCTATAGGCTGCAGGCAGGACAAGCAGAGCAATGATGTGTCATATTCACAAAAAAAAGATTTATGACTTTGAGAACTTTTTCAATGTGGGTGGGACGGTGGCACAGTGGTTAGCACTGCTGCCTCACAGCGCCAGAGACCTGGGTTCAATTCCCGCCTCAGGCGACTGACTGTGTGGAGTTTGCACGTTCTCCCTGTGTCTGTGTGGGTTTCCCTGTGTTCCATGAGATCTAATGCAAAACTTAATGCATTGCGAACACTGCATACAGGTGTGATAGACAGGAAACTGAACTGGAAATAAATCACAGCAATACAGTTTAATATTACAACCATGACCACGACCAGAAGATCTGTTGCTGCCATAGAGACAAGATAATATATGATATTTGTGGAGAGACCGCATCTTCTTCGAGATAAGATCACAATCACTGCCAGGTTAGCTACAATAGAAGGAGATGCAGAGAATTGAAATGGGTTGTGATTTTGACTTCGAGAAACAATCATCTGTTTCCGAGATGTTGCATAAAATTAAAAATGTGTAACATAAACCTAAGTTTGTCGAAATCCTTTACATACAAGCAGTTGTGAGGTAGCCTTATACAGCTGAAAAGATTTATAATAAAATATTTTGATATCATAAAAAATCTGAAGTATTCTGAAGAAACTTTATAGAGAAGAGAAACACAGAAACTAACATCATGTTAAGACATTACATTAACAAGAAATGTAGAAAGTACTGGAACGAGGTAACAGGAAACAAGGCAATCTAGATTTGGAAATGAAGAAGTATGAGATTACACTTTCACAGACTGTATAAGTGTGTCCTTTCCATTAACTATTCTGTCTTGAAAACGCTTCCATTCATCTTGCTCATAAATATCCCAAAACAAATGAAAGTGAATTAGCATTCTTCCGATTTTGTGCAGGACTTTTGCAAAGGATACAATGAAACATTTGCTCGCTTCATTGTTTCTGACTTGACAGCTTCACCGACAGACTTAACCATGACATACTTCGGCCATGCTGGGAGCCATTGATTTACGTCAGGTTATGAAAATACATTGAAAGAAATTGGGATTATTTTGCTTGAGGTTATTTGATTGAGCTTTCCAAAATCTTGAGTGGATTGAATAGAGTGTAGAGAGAGAAGTTGTTCCTGCTCATAATGTAAAAAAGAACCAGAGGACAGAGATTGGAAAAAAAATTCAGGGATGAGTTGAAATCTGAGGATATGGAATGAATTTCTACAAAATGTGAAAAAGGCAGATGATTTTTTTTACCATTCAAGACAGCACTGAATGAATACGTGGATAGAAGTGATATGCAAGTTATGGATGAAAAGACGGAGATTGATGCTCGGCAATGATGCTCGTTTGAAGAACCAGTGGGGGCTCGACGGGTCGATTGGTCCCTTTCCACATCATAACGATTCTGTGCTGTTACGATTCCATCAAGTTCTGAATACTTAACATTGTCTTTCAAACAATTTATTTCATGAAATTCATTCCAAAAGGTAATCAACGAGACATCTTGTCCAATTTACGAATCATTTGAGAGAATTATTCTCTGTCAAAGTCAACTGCAAAATAAAATTACATGTACAACCTGAATGCGATATCACATTTCAGCCACAGTGAAAGTTACATGATGAAATTTCACCCACACGGTGACAATTCAGCAAGAACGATATATGTCTACAATTCAACAATAACTACAACAAATTAAATTCCTGGTACTTCACTGAAAACAACTTTATGAATAACGCAAACACAGTTGCAATTATTCTGTTTGTGGGTGGCACGGTGGCACAGTGGTTAGCATTGCTGCCTCACAGCGCCAGAGACCTGGGTTCAGTTCCCGCCTCAGGTGACTGACTGTGTGGAGTTTGCACATTCTCCCCGTGTCTGCGTGGGTTTCCTCCGGGTGCTCCGGTTTCCTCCCACAGTCCAAGGATGTGCAGGTAAGGTGAATTGGCCATGCTAAATTGCCTGTAGTGTTAGGCAAGGGGTAAATATAGGGGTATGGGTGGGTTGCGGGTCAGTGTGGACTTGTTGGGCCGAAGGGCCTATTTCCACACTGTAATGTAATCTCATTTATTTGATATGGGCAGAAACAAGATTGAAGGGATTCAAGCATGGGATCTGGTAAAGACAGGGCTTGGAAGTGATATGTTCAACAACTTTGGAGAGGAAAGGGAAACTGAAAAGGGCACAAGAGCTTGCAAAATAAGTGGGGGCAAATGTTGGTGTTTTGAGGTGAAGGGTAAAGGTTGAGGAGGTTTTAAAGGAGAGAAAAACATCTGAAAAGAAAAGTACTGTTAGTGTAGAAGAGAGGAGATTTGGCCAGCTTAGCTCATCGGTGTGGGGATAGGGACAATTGACCTGATGGTCTTAGTTACAAAGACATCCATGGACTTCTTGGATTTCTTGTAATAGGATTAATATATTAATGTTAAACTACATCAAGACAGAAGAGAGAAAGAAATAACAGGAATTCTACAAACTATACTGGGAGGAGTCTCATATGAACCAGCATCTAGGACAAATAATCTGTGTCTTTAGGTGTAAATACCATGTGATTCTGTATAAAATAGATACTTTAGGAATTCATAATTATCTCACTGTAAATGACATGAAAATGTTTGCTTTCTGCTCCAGTCTTAATCACAACCAGATCAGCAGCGACTGTTGTGAGGTCTTGAGTTCTGTTCTCGCCCAAAACAAAGCATTGTTTCATCTGAACCTGACTCACAATAAGCTTGGTAACGCTGGAGTTAAAATTCTGTGTCGTGCATTGAAGAACAATGTCTGCAAACTGCAAAAATTGAGGTGGGTTGGTTACTATTTGGATGATTTGGTATTTGAACCAGTATTCCTCGAAGCGTCTCTGTTATACATGACTAAATTTTTGAACAGCATAGTTTTTTTAAGATGGACTCAAAAATAAAGTACTCAAGGCATGAAATAAAATGCAAAGTACTGTAGATACTCAGCAGGTCTGGCAGCATCTGTGGAGAGAGAAACAGAGTCCCACTTGATTTTGCAGAACTTGTTACACATGGCTAACTCTAGTAGGACCTAGTGGAAGTGTGGATACAATCCAGAATGACAATTGGAAAGACATAATTAATCAATGGGAATGTTGAAAATTTGTTTATGTTTCCCAACGTTATCAGAGAGGTTTTTGGTTCCAAGGGGTGAGAATAAAACATCTTGATCCAGGGATGAAAGTCTGTCTCATGAGGACAAAAAAAAATTATGTTCCCTAAGGGTTAATATTGAGATTCTTGCTTTTCCTGATATATATATGACCTCAATCCTGGTGTGCGGGGGTAGTATCAAAGTTTGCAAATGACATAAAACTTAGAAGAATGGTAAACTGTTTAGAACTTCAAAAAGACTTTGGCAAGTTTGTGCAACAAATGTGGATAGATGAACTTTGAAGTGGAGAAGTTTGAGATGTTATGCTTTCGTACAAAGACCGTGAGAGACAGTTTAAAATAAAGGGTAACTTCCAAAGAGTGTGCAGGAAGAGAGAAACATGGGTGGATATGTGCATAAGTCATTGAAGGTGGTTGGACAGGTAAAGGTGCTAATAAAGCATACAGTATTCTAGACTTCATCATTAAGGAATAAAGTCAAAAATCGCACGACACCAGGTTATAGTCCAACAGATTGATTTTAAATCACAAGCTTTCAGAGCCACATTCCTACATTAATTAAAGGTTTTATTAGTATCTGCCAAATTTCCCAAACTTCAATCAAGTAGAGATACAAAAGATGAAACCTCAGGTCAGACACTGAATTGTATGTGTGAGGCCTCATTGAGAATCTGTCTCCGAGTTTTACATCTGGCTGGTCTTGTTCCAAAAGGCGAACTTTATAAAATGCCACACTGACCTACTGTGACTGGTAGGAAAATTATTGGAAAAGATTCTCAGGATCAAGATCTATAAACATTTAGAAGCAAATCGACTTATTAGCGATAGACAACATGGTTTTATGTGGGTGAAGTCCTGCCTCTCTAACTTGATCGAGTTTTTTGAGGAGGCAACAAAGATGGTTGATGAGGGAAAAACAATTGATGTTGTCTATATGAGCTTCAGTAAAGTCTTTGACAATGTCCCTCATGGCAGACTAGTACAAAAGGTACTAGGGGTGAGCTGGCAAGATAGATACAGAACTGGCTTAGTGATGGGAGACGGGGTAGCGATGGAAGGATGCTTTTCGGAATGGAGGGTTGTGACGAGTGATGTTCCACAGTGATCCATGCTGGGACTTCTACATGATCTACATAATGATTTGGAGGAAAATGTGGCTGATCCAGTTTGTACGTTTGCAGACAATACAAAAATTGGTGGAGTTGTGGATAGTGAGGACGATTGTCAGAGGATACTGCAGGATATAGTTCAGTTGGAGGCATGGGCAGAAAAATGGTAGATGGAGTGTAATCTGGACAAATGTAAGGTGATGCATTTTGGAAGGTCAACTATAGGTGGAAAGTATATAATGTATGGCAGAACCCTTAGGAGGATTGATATGCAGAGGGATCTGGGTGTGCAGGTGCACAGATCACTGAAAGTGACAGCATAGGTAGATAAGGTAGTAAAAAAGGCTGATGGCATGTTTGCATTCATTGGAAGGGGCATTGAGTGTAAGGATGTACAAGTTGTGCTGCAGCTTTACAGAACTTTAGTTTGGCCACATTTGGAATATTGCATACCATTCTTGTCACCATGTTACCAGAAGATTTGGAGAGGGTACAGAAAAAAATTACCAGGATGTTGCCTGATATGGGGGGTTTTTAATGATAAAGAAAGGTTGAATAGGCTGGGTTTGTTTTCACTGAAATGCAGGAGGTTGTGAATGGCATGGATAGAGTGGAAATTAAGTGGCTTTTTTTCCCAGGGCGGAAGGGTCAATTACTAGTAGATACAGATTCAAAGTGTGAGTGGGGATGTTTAAAAGTGATGTGTGAGGCAGGTTTTTCAGACAAGGGATGGTGAGTGTCTGGAACGTGCTGCGAGAGGAGTTGGTGGGAGCAAACACAATAGCAGCATTCACAAGTACCTGGACGAATACATGAATAGGAAAGGAGTATACAGATCCTATAAGTGAAAACAGTTTTAGTACGGAAGGGCAAAATATGTTGGCACAAGCTTGGAGGGTCAAAGGACTTATTCCTGTGTTGTATTGATCTTTGTTCTTGTTCTGGTAAAGTTTACGATGATACGCAGGCAATGGCAAATATTTTAAGAACTAATGCAAGATTTACAATAAAGTTACATTCCTTTGAAGCTCAGAATTATGATTGGTAATGTGGCTGTACTTGTGACTAGAAAAGTTGCAGAATTATTTTGAGCAGAAGCAGGCCATTCAGCCCATCTACACTATTACATAGTGCCAATCTCCTGCCTTTTCACCATATCCATACACACCTTTTCTATCCAAGTAATCATCTAAAACTCTGTTGAATGCCTCAGTTGAACCACTTCCACCAGGAGAGTGAAGTTAAATATTGAATCAGAACAAAGGAATATGTTTATAAAGTTGCCAAAATTGTTGTAACATTAATGTACGGAGCATTTTAGAATTCAGCAAAAGAGGATCTAGCAACTGATTAAGACACATAAAATAGAATAGAAAATGAAAATAAACTACTGAGAAACAAAAAAAAAGCTATAAATCTTTTAAGGTGTGTAAAAAGGCAAAGACTAGCAAAAACAATTTGGATCCACCCAGGAGGATTTATTATGGAGAATCAGGAAAGGCATAGGAACTAAACAAATAGTTCTGCCCTACTTTTCATTCCTGAGGTTGGAGAATTCATTGTTCTGAGAACATAATCTTTATAATGGCAACCTGAATTCCTGTTTTCAGATCACACGTGCAAACTGGATTAGAATTCCGGTTTAGCCATCTTGATTGAGGTGAGAAGGCTAGGCAAAAGTGAGGACTGCAGATGCTGGAAACCAGAGTTTAGATCAGAATGGTGCTGGAAAAGCACAGCAGGTCAGGCAGCATCCGAAGAGCAGGAAAATCGATGTACTTAGATTAGATTACTTACAGTGTGGAAACAGGCCCTTCGGCCCAACAGGTCCACACCGACATGCCGAAGCGCAACCCACCCATTCCCCTACATTTACCCCTTTACCTAACACTATGGACAATTTAGCATGGCCAATTCACCTGACCTGCACATCTTTGGACTGTGGGAGGAAACCGGAGCACCCGGAGGAAACCCACGCAGACACAGGGAGAATGTGCAAACTCCACACAGTCAGTCGCCTGAGTTGGGAATTGAACCCAGGTCTCTGGCGCTGTGAGGCAGAGGTGCTAACCACTGTGCCACCGTGCCGTCCTGACGTTTTGGGCAAAAACCCTTCATCAGGAGGTGAGAAGGCTGCCAGATTCCACAGCAGGTTGAGTGGAAAGTTTGCCCTGGACCTCCAGCAGTATGTTCAAAATCACAAACTTATTTGGCTTTTCCCAGGGTGCCAAGTCTGACATAAAGAAAGGTTGAATAGGCTGGGTTTGTTTTCACTGAAATGCAGGAGGTTCAGGGATGATCTGATAGAAGTTTATAAGATTGTGAATGGCATGGATAGAGTGGAAATTAAGTGGCTTTTTTCCCCAGGGCGGAAGGGCGGAAGAGATTGGATCGGTTAGGGCTATTTTCACTGAAGCTTTAAGGAATGAAGAGAGATAACAGAGGAATCTATAAAATTCTAACAGGAACAGGCAGGGTTAATGCAGGAGTTATGAATTATGGATCACAATCTAAGGGTCATAACAATTACAGAAACATGGCTCAGGGATGGGCAGGACTGGCAACTTAATGTTCCAGGATACAAATACTACAGGAAGGATAGACAAGGAGGCAAGAGAGGAGGGGGAGTTGCATTTTTGATAAGGTATAGCATTACAGCTGTGCTGGGGAGGATATTCCCTGAAATAGATCCAGGGAAGTTATTTGGGTGGAACTGAGAAATAAGAAAGGGATGATCACCTTATTGGGATTGTATTATAGACCCCCTAATAGTCAGAGGGACATTGAGAAACAAACTTGTGAGGAGATCTCAGCAATCTGTAAGAATAATAGGGCGGTTATGGTAGGGGATTTTAACTTTCCAAACATAGACTGGGACTGCCATAGAGTTAAAGGTTTAGATGGAGAGGAATTTGTTAAGTGCGTACAAGACAATTTTCTGATTTAGTATGTGTATATACCTACTAGAGAAGGTGCAAAACCTGACCTACTCTTGGGAAATAAGGCAGGGCAGGTGACTGAGGTGTCAGTGGGGGAGCACTTTGGGGCCAGCGACCATAATTCTATCATTTTTAAAATAGTGATGGAAAAATATAGACCAGATCTAAAAGTTGAAGTTCTAAAATTGAGAAAGGCCTATTTTGACGGTATTAGGCAAGAACTTTCCAAAGCTGATTGGAGGCAGATGTTCGCAGGTAAAGGGACGGCTGGAAAATGGGAAGCCTACAGAAATGAGATAACGAGAATCCAGAGAAAGTATATTCCTGTCAGGGTGAAAGGAAAGGCTGGTAGGTATAGGGAAAGCTGGATGACTAAAGAAATTGAGGATTTGGTTAAGAAAAAGAAGGAAGCATATGTAAGGTATAAACAGGATAGATCGAGAGAATCCTTAGAAGATTATAAAGGAAGTAGGAGTATACTTAAGAGGGAAATCAGGAGGGCAAAAAGGGGACATGAGATAGCTTTGGCAAATAGAATTAAGGAGAATCCAAAAGGTTTTTACAAATACATTCAGGACAAAAGGGTAACTAGGGAGAGAATAGTGCTCCTCAAAGATCAGCAAGACTGCCTTTGTGTGGAGCTGCAGAAAATGGGGGAGATACTAAATGAGTATTTTGCATCAGTAGACTGTAGGGAAATTGATGGTGACATCTTGCAAAATGTCCAGATTACAGAGGAGGAAGTGCTGGATGTCTTGAAACGGGTAAAGGTGGATAAATCCCCAGGACCCGATCAAGTGTACCTGAGGACTCTGTGGGAAGCTAGAGATATTTGTATCATCGAAGTCACAGGTGAGGTGCAGGAAGGCTGGAGGTTGGTAAACATGGTGTCACTATTTAAGAAGGGCGGTAAGGACAAGCCAGGGAACTATAGCCTGACCTCGGTGGTGGGCAAGTTATTGGAGGGAATCCTGAGGGACAGGACGTACATGTATTTGGAAATGAAGGACTGATTAGGGGTAGTCAACATGGCTTTGTGCGTGGGAAATCAGTTCACAAACTTGGTTGAGTTTTTTGAAGAAGTAACAAAGAGGATTGATGAGGGCAGAGCAGTAGATGTGCTCTACATGGACTTCAGTAAGGGGTTCGACAAGGTTCCCCATGGGAGACTGATTAGCAAGGTTAGATCTCATGGAATACAGGGAGAACTAGCCGTTTGGATACAGAACTGGCTCAAAGGTAGAAGACAGAGGGTGGTGGGGGAGGGTTGTTTTTCAGACTGGAGGCCTGTGAACAATGGAGTGCCACAAGGATCGGTGCTGGGCCCTCTACGCTTCATCATTTACATAAATGATTTAGATGCGGGCATAAGAGGTATAGTTAGTAAGTTTGCAGATGACAGCAAAATTGGACAGCGAAGAGGGTTACCTCAGATTACAACAGGATCTGGACCAGATGGGCCAGTGGGCTGAGAAGTGGCAGATGGAGTTTAATTCAAATAAATGCGAGGTGCTGCATTTTAGGAAAGCAAATCTTAGCAGGACTTAATGGTAAGGTCCAGGTGAGTGTTGCTGAACAAAGAGACCTTGGAGTGCAGGTCATTAGCTCCTTGAAAGTGGAATCGCAGGTAGATAGGATAGTGAAGAAGGCATTTGGTATGCTTTCCTTTATGGTCAGAATATTGAGTACAGGAGTTGGGAGGTCATGTTGCGGCTGTACAGTACATTGGTTAGGCCATTGTTGGAATATTGCGTGCAATTCTGGTCTCCCTGGAGCGTTGGAGGCTGAGGTTTACAAAATTATGAGTGGCATGGATAGGGTAAATAGGCAAAGTCTTTTCCCTGGGGTTGGGGAGTCCAGAACTAGACGGCATAGGTTTAGGGTGAGAGGGGAAAGATATAAAAGAGACCTAAGGGGCAACTTTTTCATGCAGAGGGTTCTGCGTATATGGAATGAGCTGCCAGAGGAAGTGGTGGAGGCTGGTACAATTGCAACATTTAAGAGGCATTTGGATGGGTATATGAATGGGAAGGGTTTGGAGAGATATGGGCCGGGCGCTGGCAGGTGGGACTAGATTGGGTTGGGATATCTGGTTGGCATGGACGGGTTGGACCGAAGGGTCTGTTTCCATGCTATACATCTCTATGACTCTATGATTCTATTTAGGACAGAGATAAGGAGAGACTTATTCACCCAGGGAGTATGAGGCTTTGGAATTCTCTGCTGCAGAAAGCAGTTGAGGCCAAAACATTGAGTGTTTTCAAGAAGGAGCTATGATCTGGAGGTGCTGGTGTTAGACTGGGGTGGACAAGTTAAAAAATCACACAACACCAGGTTATAGTTCAACAGGTTTATTTGGAAGCACTAGCTTTCGGTGCGCTGCTCCTTCATCAGGTGGCTAGATATTGTTCTCGGGCGTAAAGAGATGAAAATTGATGGGGAGAAAGTGGAGATAAGACTACTGAGTTGGATGATCAGCCATGATATATTTAATGGCAAAGCAGACTTGAAGAGTTGAATGGCCAACTCCTGCTCCTACATTCTGTGTTTCTATGTTATCCCCACACTCCCCATGTCCCACTCATGCCAACCCATGCCCCTGGGACTTTTGATTCCAAGTGGACACTTGCCAGTGACCTTGCCATTGTCTAAAGTGGTGTTCTTGAAAAGAACTAGCTTGTGTCTCTTGTTGCCTCTCCAAGCATCAAAGACCTGCAATGTTTCCTCCTGTGAATTCTGTTTCTCTCTTTCTACTGATGCATTGTGGAAATTGAGGTTCATTTGAAACAGATTAAATGCACATATTTGAGGCTGAATAGTTTCAAACTACTGCAAAATTCAGAATTATTTCCATTATATCTCTTGAAAATAACTTTAAAATAATTATATGAGGCTGAATTAAGCAAATGCTAAATTTTCCCCTTGCATCAGAGTTGTTCATAGATTCCTAAAGAATGAGTTCATTAAAATTACCTTGTCTCTGTAAATTATAAATATGCATTCTTTCAGTTTGAAATATAACAACCTGACGTACGATTGTTGTGAAGAATTGGCTTTTGCTGTCAAAGAGAACTCAGAATTACTGGACTTGGACATCAGTGTAAATAAAATAACTGATGTTGGTGTCAAACTCCTGTGTCAAATATCAACAAACCACAGATCCAACATGCAGTGTCTCAGGTAAGCATCAGTCAACACTAACTTGCAAATTTGTATAAGTGAGTTTCACTCTGAAGATAACACATCAAGATCATTTTCTTCCCTCTTGGCAATGCTGTTCTCTGCACGTTCAGTAAATGACCTCAAGACCAGTGGAAACATGGAAATATTTTCACAGTTTCCTATATTCTTCAGAGTGTAATTGCTTCATTAAATGATACAATGCAGAATAAGTTTATTATGCGCAGTGTACATTAATTATGTTGAATGATATTGAGCATTTGCTGGTAAGTCACTGGTATCTCAACAAACAGGACAGAGATCATAGCAATGGATAGGGTAAATATCTTGTCATAGGGTGAAACTCTATCAACAAGGAAAGACTGTATGTGGGTTTTGAAATTAATTGTGTT
Source organism: Chiloscyllium punctatum (assembly GCF_047496795.1). Classification (NCBI taxonomy): domain Eukaryota; kingdom Metazoa; phylum Chordata; class Chondrichthyes; order Orectolobiformes; family Hemiscylliidae; genus Chiloscyllium; species Chiloscyllium punctatum. The sequence continues at coordinate 67,506,424 of NC_092756.1, read as the reverse complement.
TGTGTGGGTTAGAGTGGGCTAGTCAGTATAAGGGGTGGCTGGGAGCTGGAGGGTGAATAATCCGCCTGGGGGAAAGTGGGCTGGGTGTGGGTCTGTTAGTACGCAGGGTGGCTGGGGGGCTAGGCAGCTGACAGCATGCCCATAGGAAAGCTGGTCCGGGAGGGGCAGTCAGTACATGGGCTGGCTGGGAGTCGGAGGGTTGATGATCGGCCTGGAGGAAAGCAGGCTGGGAGGAGCCTGTCAGTACGTGGGGTGGATGGGGCCAGGCAACTGATAACGTCCTCGCAGGAAAGCTGGTATAGGGCAGGCTGATCAGTATGAGGGGAGGCTGAGCCAGGTAGCCGATGGCAGCCCATAGGAAAGGGCCGGTCAGTACGCAGGGAGGCTGGGAACCAGACAGCCAATGGCTGGTCCATAGGAACACTGGCCAGGAGAAAGGGTCAGGCAGTACATAGGGCAGCCAGGTGCTGGAAGGCCAACAGCCTTACTGTAGGAAAGGTGGTCGGGGGTGGTTTGGTCGGTATGCAGGGTGACTGGAAGCCAGTGGCTGATGTCTGTCCTGGAGGAAAGCAGCCTGAGGAGGGTCGGTCAGTCAGTACGCAGGGTGGCCGATGATCAGAGGGCCAACAACCAGCTCATAGGAAAGCGGCCTTGGGTAGTCCGGTCAGTACGTGGGGCGACTCGGAGCTGGGCGGTCAACGACCATCTTGGAGGAAAGCGGGTCTGGGGAGGGTCGGTCAGTACGCAGGGTGGCCGGAGGCCGGAAGGCTGACTGTCCTGCAGGAAGGCTGGCCAAGCACGGTTTGATCAGTATGTGCTGCAGACCGGTGTCAGTTGTCTTTTATAACTATATTGGGTCTGTGCTCTACACACTGTTTCTGATTTGTTTGCACTGTCTTGTCTGTGTTTGTTACATTTATCTTTCAATGAAAATGAGATTTAAGTTTGTCCACAGCTCCCTGAAAACTGGTTCTACAGTGGGGTTTAAGGTTTGGCTTTGCTGCCCTTTCCCCTGTGTATCGTGTTTTTTTGTGTGAACTGTTTTCTGTTTATTGTTAACTGTATTCTATACTGTTTAATAACATTTTTTTATATACAGGAAATTTGGACTCTCGGTTTAGGGGACTGACTCCGTGCTGGCTGGACCACAGTCAGTATGTGGATTAGTGGTGCTGGAAGAGCACAGCAGTTCAGCCAGCATCCAAGGAGCTCCTGCATCTGCAGTCATTGTTTTTACCTCACAGTCAGTATGTTACTACTGCTGTTGATTTTGGCTTTTATAGGCAAACCTAATTCCTGAACTGGCTGAATCATTTAGCCAGTTTGTTAACTGGTATTTCTTCTTTATTCAGGACTGATTTCAAAACTGCCTGATCCACACAATGTGTTTCAGGTGTAACTCAGTTCTCATTAGGGGATTGTTGTGTCACTGGTTGGTTGCAGCCTGTGTGTTACTCTTCCACTTTTGAGAAAAGGACAATGTTGAGTTTGTAGTAGGGCTCAGCCCTTGCACTCTAGCTTTCTTTGTTTATTGGTGTTTGGACTAAATCCCTTGTGAGAAAATACATCTTTTCAGATGAGCTGTTCCTGTGGGTAGGCCTGGCCCTGGGACTAGGCCTCTGTAAAGACTGAATGTGTGTGTGTTGGGAGGTGAGCACTTGCTGCATCCTGAAGCTTGGGAATAGACCTTGCCTGTGGGAGTGGACCAAACCCCTGTGAGTTAACTGCACCTTTTCAATGTACTGTGTTCCTGGTTCTGTATGGATAAGCCAGGACTCTATGGAGACTGAACACCTGTGTGTTGTGCATTTGCTGCCTTCAGGAGTGGACTCTGGTTTTAGCAATGGACTCCATTTCTGACAATGCACTTTGTATACTGGAGTGGACTCAGAATCCATTCCCAGGAATAATTTTTTGAAGAGAATGGTAACGAACTCTGCACCAGAAAGGCCATTCTTTTTGGCAGTTGACTGTCTTGTTGCTTGTTGGGGTTTTCACCTGCAATATCTTGTATCCCTAGGTCTAGCAGGCCTCTCTGTGAGCTGGAAGGCTCATAGGTTGTTCTGAAAGCTGTCACCCCAAGAGCTGGAGGGTGGTTAGACTGTCCTGTGAACTGGAAGGTGGGTAGGCCATTCCGAGCGCTGTCATCCCGAGAAGGGATAATCAGGATGGGCTGTCCTAGAAGTAGCCTGAAGGTGTGTCAGGGCAGTCCACAGGCTGGATGGTGCGTCGGGGTGGATGAGAGCCAGATGGTACCTAGGGACAGATGAGAGCTTGAAGGCGGGTAGATTGTCCTCTGTGCTGTCACCCCAGGCAGGTACCGGGGAGTGCTATCCTAGAGGTGGCTGGAACGTGTGAAGGGCAGTTAGGGAAGTTGGAAGGTGGATAGACTGTCCTGACCGCTGTTGTCTGGGGTGGGGGAAGATTAGGGAAGCAGGACGGGCTGTCCTAGAGGTGGTCAGAAGGTGTGTCAGGGTGGACCGAGAGCCAGAAGGGGCATAGGGGTAGGCTACCTTAGTGGTTGGAAGGTGGGAGAGATGGTTGGCTTGCTGGAGGGGTGGGGTCTGTTTTGTATGCGCTGTTTTTTGTAATTGGACTGTCTTATGCATTTGTTACTGTTATGTGAAGATTGAAAGTGGGATTTGAAGTTTGTCCTCATTTCCTGAAAAGTGGTTGAATGGTAGGATTTGGAGCCTGGCTTTGCTGTTGCTCTCCCTTGTAAAATTGCTGTTTCTCTGTAAATACAGCTGTTCATGTTAACCATTTTGTAAACTATGTATTGTTTAGTAACATTTTAAAAATAACCAGGAGAGTTAGAATACCCTCAGTTTAGGGAACTGACTCTGTGATGGCTGAGCCACAGTTGGTGTTATTGCTGCTGTTGGTTTCTGCTTTTTTGGGGGAGGAGAATTTGATTCCTAACAAAACTGGCTTTGTAAACCAGCCAGTTTAACTGTTTTTTTTTTTGAGGACTTATTTCTAAACTGTCTGATTTAAAGCCAATGTGCTTCACATGTAATTCAAGCCCCATTAGGGAACTGTAGTTTCACTGGCTGGTTACAGTCTGTTACTCTTTTCTCTTTCTTTGAGGAAAGGACTATGTTGTTTTTTTTTGTGGCAGGGCTTAGCCTTTGCATTCTGGTTTTGTTTTTTGAATGTGTTTTCACTTTTGGTGTTTGGACTGAGCCCCTGTGAAAGTACATCTTGCCAGATGAGCTGTTCCTGTGGGTAGGCTTGATCCTTCCTCATGGACTAAGTTTCTGTAAAGACTGAACATCTGTGTGTTGGGACGTGAGCACTTGCTGTGTCCTAGAGTGTGGGGGTGGGCTCTGGGGCTGTGAGTCTAGCAGGTGGGTCCCAGGGTTGGGTGGGCCTTGCTGGGAGGCTCATAGGTTCTTCTGAAAGGGGTGTAGGGGTGTAGGGGTGGGTGGGTTGCTGGGGGTCAGTATTCTATGCGTTTTTAAAAAAAAATCTAATTGGACCATCTTTTCTATTTGTTACTGTTTTGTGAAGACTGAAAAATGGGATTTGAGGTGTGTCCTCATTTCCCTGAAAATTGGTTGAACAGTGGGGTTCGGGACCTGGCTTTGTTCCTTTCCTCTGTAAAATTGCTCTTTCTCTGTATACAGATGCTAATGTTAATTATATGTAAACTGTACTGTTTCTGTTTTTAAAAAAAAATTAGAATACTCTTGGTTGAGAATTGACTGAGTTGGCTGTACTGTGCACTGGTTTCAGAGAATGAAACACACTTGGGCAGAAAATAGGCAAAAGCAAAGTTCCACCACATGTCCACAAAGCAAAATGAGTTGTAGGAAAATTCCAGTACATTCTTGATTGAATATCATCAGCAAAACAACAACAAATTTGACTTTTAGCTTGTCATCCCCTTCCTCTATTTTGTCACCAGTCTCTTCAAAGAAAACGTAGGCCCAGAGATTTGTCTGCTGATCAGAAATGGTGACTGTTGCTGAAATCTTTGTCTCTCCTCTCCCTAGCAGGGATTAAAGGACACACACTTGTAATAATTATGTCTGAATCAAATTTGTCTGCAGCATCTTTGCTCAATGTTTGCCCAGCAGCATCAGGAGATGGAGAAGTAGGTGTTTTGAGTGTATCCCTTCAGGACTGAAGAAGGGTTACACCTGAAACATTGACTTCTCCACCTCCTGATGCTGCCTACTTGCTATGTTCTTCCAGTCTCCTGCTTGTCTACTTTAGTTTCCAGTATCTGCAGTTTTCTTTTGTCTCAAACCAATAAGTCACTTCCACAAAGTCTGCAAATTTTGCACTTTTACTTCTAATATCTAATGGCCAGGAGAGAGAGGCAAATGCGAGGTGTTGCATTTTGGGAAAGCAAATCTTAGCAGGACTTATACACTTAATGGTAAGGTCCTGGGGAGTGTTGCTGAACAAAGAGACCTTGGAGTGCAGGTTCATAGCTCCTTGAAAGTGGAGTCACAGGATAGTGAAGAAGGCGTTTGGTATGCTTTCCTTTATTGGTCAGAATATTGAGTACAGGAGTTGGGAGGTCATGTTGCGGCTGTACAGGACATTGGTTAGGCCACTGTTAGAATATTGCGTGCAATTCTGGTCTCCTTCCTATGGGAAAGATGTTGTGAAACTTGAAAGGGTTCAGAAAAGATTTACAAGGATGTTGCCAGGGTTGGGGGATCTGAGGTGCAGGAAGAGGCTGAACAGGCTGGGGCTGTTTTCCCTGGAGCATCGGAGGCTAAAGGGTGACCTTGTAAAGGTTAACAAAATTGTGAGGGGCATGGATAGGATAAATAGACCAAGTCTTTTCCCTGGGGTCAGGGAGTCCAGAACTAGAGGGCACAGGTTTAGGGTGAAAGGGGAAAGATATAAAAGCGACCTAAGGGGCAACTTTTTCACGCAGAGGGTGGTATGTGTATGGAATGAGCTGCCAGAGGAAGTGGTGGAGGCTGGTACAATTGCGCCATTTAAGAGGCATTTGGATGGTATATGAATAGGAAGGGTTTGGAGGGATATGGGCCAGGTGCTGGCAGGTGGGATTAGATTGAGTTGGGATATCTGGTCGGCATGAACGGGTTGGACCGAAGGGTCTGTTTCCATGCTGTACATCTCTGACTCTAAATGACTCTTCTTTTTCATAATGCCCTCTCTGACAGTCACAACTTCTCTTTCTTGGCACTTAGCAAACACATTTCAAGTGAACTTTTTAAACAAGATCAAAAATCAGATACTTCCAAGACTGGGTGTGGCATTTTATCCACTATTACACCTGTGGAAAAAAATGAGATCAAAGGTGCATAAAATGCCAATACAAATTTTTTTAAAAAGAAGTGGAGGGTTTCTGTAAAAATCAAGAAAAGGCAGTTGCAGTTTAAAGCTTTTAGAATCCGAGTTGTAAGAATCCCAACAATTTGGATGTTCTAGTTCCTCAGGAGCGGTGATACTTGCAAATAATCTTAATGTTTAAAAGTCAGCCAAGGCACTGGGGACAGCTGCCTTATTTCCTTTTGAATAGTATCAGATGAGTTTCAGGGCCAGTTGAGGGGCGCAATGTAGCTTCAATTATCTGAAAGAGCTCACATCTGGCAGTGCAGTAATCCCTCAGTACTGCAGTGGACCTTTTAGCCTGGATCATGTATTCAGGCTTCTAAAGAGGAATCTGAACCCTTTAGCTTTGTCTCAAATGAGGCAACTACCAGGACTTTTCCTAATCAGATTCTAATTTGCATAATGTTAACTAAATCGCATTATATTTATAAAATAAAGCAACTGTCTATTGTCTGCTTTCAAATATCCTAGGATTTCCATGAGTGATCTTTCTGCAAATTGTTGCCAGGCCCTTGCATCCCTTCTCGTTGAGCTTAAAACAATTAAAGAACTTCATCTGGACTTCAATGTGATTGGAGATATGGGTGTGAAATATCTCTGCTGGGCCTTTAAAACACGTGATAACGGAATGGAAGCATTAAGGTAAGATTCGCATGCGTGTTTCACTGAAGATTAAGTGTAGATATAAATAAAATTGTTGTTTTGTAAATATTGCTGTCAGCATTACTTGCTTCTGCTGTATTTGACAGAATTTGCATATGGTATAAAGTTAGGAATTATGGTATACAGTGAGAAGTGAAGTTGTGGGAGATAGTAGTGTCGGTGGATTTATAATCTAAAGCTCTCAGGCTAATGTTCAAGGGACATGGATTTGAATCTCATCATGGCAGATGGTGAAATTTGAATTCAATAAAAAAATGTTGACTTATAACGAGTCCCCTAGTGACCCTGTAACCACTGTTCGTAGAAACATACGAGGTAGGAGCAGGAGTAAGCCACTTGACCCCCTCTAATCTTTGCTATTTGTTGTGATCATGGCTGATAACCAACCTCATACCTTAATCCTACCTTTCTCCATATTCCTTGATCCATTTAATGTAAGAATTATATCTCGCTCCATCTTGAAAACAATGTTTTGACCTCCACCACTTTGTGGTAGTGAATTCCACAGTGTCACCATTCTCTGGGTAAAGAAATTTCTCCTTACCTTGGTTCTAAAAGATTTACCCCTTATCCTTAAACTATGATCCCTGGTTCTGGACTCACCCACACTGGGAACATCTTGTCTGCATCTAACCTGTCTCGTCCTGTTAGAGAGTTGTAGGTTTTTGAGATGCCCCCTCATTTTTCTAAACTCCAGTGAATACAATCGTACCTGACTCAATCTTTCCTTGTGTCTTTGTCCTGCTATTCCAGGAATCACGTTGGTAAAACTTTGCTGTACTGCCTCTAGAGCAAGAATACCCTTCCTCAGACAAGGGGATGAAAACTGCATACAATACCTTAATGCCCTGAATAACTGCAGTCAAAGTGTGGCACTGAAAAAAGCACAGAGTCAGGCAGCATCCAAGGAGCAGGTGACTTAGCATTTTGGGCATAAGCCCTTCATCAGGAATGTAGGTGGGGGGAAAGGGAGGGTAGAGGTGGTGTTGAGGGTAAATTAGATTAGATTAGATTACTTACAGTGTGGAAACAGGCCCTTCGGCCCAACAAGTCCATACCGCCCCGCCGAAGCGCAACCCACCCATACCCCTACATCTACCCCTTACCTAACACTACGGGCAATTTAGCATGGCCAATTCACCTGACCTGCACATCTTTGGAGTGTGGGAGGAAACCGGAGCACCCGGAGGAAACCCACGCAGACATGGGGAGAATGTGCAAACTCCACACAGAGAGTCGCCTGAGGCGGGAATTGAACCCGGGTCTCTGGCGCTGTGAGGCAGCAGTGCTAACCACTGTGCCACCGTGCCGCTGGGAAGGCAATAGGTGGTGGGGAAGGTGGAGTGAATAGGTGGGAAGGAACATAGACAGTTCAAGATGATGGTGCCAAGTTGGAGGGTTGGATATGGGATGAGGTGGGGGGAAGGGAGATGAGGAAATTGGTGAAATTGACATAGATGCCATGTGATTGGACAGTCTCAAGGCAGAAGATGAGGCGTTCTTCCTCCAAGCATCTGGTGGCTTGGATTTGGTGGTGGAGGAAGCCCAAGCTTTGCATGGGAGTGGGAGAGGGAGCTGAAGTGGTTGGCCATGTGGTGTGTGTGTGTTTGGTGTGTGTGTGTGTGTGTCCCAGAGACCCCTTCAGCTTTAGAAACTGCACACAAACATGATGGGCTGACTGCAACCTTTTTATTGCATGATCACTTCCTTGCTCCTCAATTTATAAAAATGTATTCAAAGCATTGAAAAGAACTTCAAGTAATTTGTTTTGAGTGATGTGATGTAAAAGGACAAATATTCCACACCATAAAAATGCAGGGTTCTCAAACAGAATTACTCAACACATCCATGTAATAGCCTTCAATTTATAACTTTTCTCCTTCTTTTCAATAGTCTTTCCTCCTCTACAACTCTTCATGACCAATAACTCATTGAGATTCCAGGATTGAATTCTACTCTTTGTGCACTTTCCTGTACCCCCAATTCTGATCATTTGGTCCTTCACATAGGAAGTGAAATAACTGTACAGATGTAGGGAATCTAGTATAATCAAAATGATGCTGGTGTCCCATCACCCTTTATTTACTAATACAGTGCACTGCCTGTGGCCAGCCAGCTCAGTCAATCCTTAGCAGAGGAGATTCTAATCTCCTGGTCTTATTGGTCAGCCATGGCTTTCCTGATTGGGGTTGTTAAGCTGGACCAATGAAGAGCATTGTATTTATTGGAGGTCCAATCACTACAACCCCCTGCTCCAGCCCTCAACTGCAGGGATGTAGGTCTGCAACTTCTCTGGAGTCTTTCACCTCAGTTCTGGTTCTGCTGACTCGGACTCAGACATAAATGGTGTATACTGGACCGTGGCAGGTCGCTTGCATCCGGAATGTTTCAGTCTCCTCCTCCACTTCTGGTGGCAATGGTATCAAGGCTGTATCCATTTGGATTCAGGTTTTCTTGACATGAAATGACGGGGGAGCATCTGCGATTTCTGCTGGGCCTCTGGCTGTTCTGAAGGTACGTTTTGCTCCTGTCCCGTTTGCAAAGTACCAGCTTTCAGGTTATCCACGTGTTTGTTCTGGACTGTATCACTTACCCGAACTACATGGGGAATTGGGATAAGGGTATGGGAGGAGAGTAATCAGACCCTAAAATTATTGAATTCAATATCAAGTCCAAAAGGTTGGAGGGCTCTGAATATGAGATGTTGCTCTGAGCTTCACTGAAGCACTGTAGCAAGCCTGAGACAGATGTTGGCCAGGGAACATAGCAGTGTGTTGAAATGGCAGGCAACTGGAAACAGGGTCATTTTTGTAGACAGTACGTAGGTGTTCTGCAAAGCAGTTACCCAGTCTGTGCTTCATTTCTCCACTGTAGATAGGACCACAATGTGAGTAGCAAATATAATACACTAGATTGAGTTACATACAGGTGCTTCAGCTGGAAGGTGTGCCTGGGACCTTGGATGGAAAGGAGGAAGGAAGTAAACAGGCAGATGTTACACCTTCCATGATTGCTTGGGAAGTTGCAGTGAGGGTGTTGGGAGCAGAGGATGAATGGTCCAAGGCGTCCCAGAGGGTATGGGCCCTGCTGAAGGCAGACAAGGGAAGGGAGGAAAATGTCTGGTGGTTGCATCCTGCTGGAGGTGGTGGAAATGGCAGATCACAAGCTTTTGATGTGGATGCCAGTGTGTTGGTAGGTGAAGATGAGTCCCAATCGCTGATGTGGGAGGGAAAAGAGCAAGTGAAGGTTAAAATGGGGAGGACGGAGGGCCCTGTCAACCACTGAGGTGGAGAATACTCGGTTGAAGAAGAAAATAGCAATTTCCGAATTCCCCTTGTTGAAGTTGCCATTATTGGAACAAGTGCCCAGAAGACTGAGGAAATAGGAGAATGTAATAGTTTACAGGAAGCAGGGTTTGTGGATGTAGAGTCGAAGAGTGTGCTGCTGAAAAAGCACAGCTGGTCAGGCAGCATCTGAGCAACAGGAGAGTCTATGATGAAGGGCTTGCGGCCAAAACGTCTACTCTGCTGCTCCCCGGATGCTGCCTGACTGGCTGTGCTTTTCCAGTCTTTGACTCTGGTCTCAGCATCTGCAGTCCTCATTGTTTTTCTCCTTTTTATGGATGTACAGTAAAGATAACTGGAGTCAGTGGGTTTGCAGTAGATATGTGCTGAGTCAATCCCCAGAAATGGAAACAGATGTTGTGGAAAGGAGGAGTCAGGTGGACCACATGAAAGTGAGAGCAAGGTTGAAATTGGAAGCAAACTTGATTTTTTTTTCCCAATTCTGGACTCTGTCTCTGTGTCTTTAATGGGTGCTCCCTTATTTTGAGAGTATGCCCTCTGGTCCTCAACTTTGCCACTGGGAGAAGCAATCTCTCCACATTAACCCTGTCAATTTTTCTAAGAATCTTGTGTTACAAAAAGGTTGCTTTGCATTGTTTTAACCTCCAATGACTACAGGCCCAACCTAATCAGTGTCTCTTTCTGGATAATCCCTCCATACTCCTAATCAATCTAGTTAACCAATTGTGCACTACCTCCAATTCTTTCCTTATCTTCCAGAAATATTGTTCACACTGATTCTTAGGTGCAGTATTTAACAATGTGTTATATTTTCTAATGCAGTTGGCAGCTGAAGAATAAAGAACATTGAATTAGAGGTTACTAATCTTTATTATTCTGGCATTGTTATGAATAATTTTACTGTTTTGTTGCTTTATATACTCTGTCTCAATCTCCCCCTTATGCCATTGTCTCTACATTTCTCTTTTTCTCATCTTGGAAAATTTAAATTAAACATTTTCTCATTCTTCATACAACTGTAACTAAAAGATTATTCCTCTTTTGGTCTTATTTCCTTTTGTTTCTCTACTGCTGTCCATCTATACAGCTCTATACATTTGCTTATCTCAGTTGAATAAAGACAAAATACTATAGACATTGAAAATCTGAAACAAACACAATGCTGGGAAAACCCAACAAGGTCTGGCAACATTTATGGAGAGAAAAAACAGTTAATGTTTTGTCTGGTATGACTCTGAAGAGTTATACTGAACTTGCCTCGCAATTAGTTCCTTCCTTTGTCATTTTCTCTATTTTCTCTCTTTCCATCTCTTGATTTCTCTTTCTGCTTCTTTGCTCCTGTTTTTCTTTCTGTTCTTCATGTTATATATTTTTCTTTATCTTTCTCTTCCCATTTGTTACTCCTCCTCCTGTCTTTTTATACATTCCCATTCATCACATTCTGTCTTTGTCAGTCTGCTTTGTTCACTTTCTCCTTTCTGTCTCTCTTTCCTGTGCCTTACTTTTTCTCTGTCTGCCTCTCTTCTGTTTCAAGGGTCATGTGTCTTACCCTGAATCTTCCCCTTTCCATCTCTTTGTCTTAACTATCTCATTCTGCTAATTGTTTTTGTTGATGAATCTTTGCCCTCTCTTTCACTTCCTCTCCCACCCCCCACCCCCCCCCCCTTTGTTTGCATCTGTCTATCATCCACACTTTCTGTCATTGCTCTTTTTCTCTTTCATTCCTCTAGTCCCCATTCTCCCCATTCTTTCTGACACTCTTGATTTCTATCACTTTGTCACCACTTCTATGTATCTGCCTCACTGCCTTACTTTTTCTTTTTGTTAAATAGCCTGAAGAGCAATTATCTGACAGATGAGTGCTGTGGGGACCTTGTTTCTGCTCTTTGTGTGAAGAATACACTGAAGTTCCTGGACCTCTCCTTCAATGGATTTACAGATAACTCTCTGCAGCTCTTCCAACATCTTGTACTGAAATGTGCTGATTTGGAAGAGCTTGTGTAAGAAATTTTAATTATTTTCAGAATTGCATATTTTTCATTCAGGAACTCAAATTTGTAATGAATGTTCTCTTTATGAATTAGTAGGAGATAAAGGGGAATTAAAGCGCAGAAAATATTGGGGATTATCTATTACCCTCCAAACAGTAATGGAGGTGGTAAGTCAGGGCATTTAACAATAAAGGTACAACTATTATTATGGATGACTTTAATTTACATGTAGATTACATAAGACAAATTAACAATGATGTAATGTAGGTGGATTTCCTGGAATGTCTTTTTTTAAACATAATGATAGGTTTTTGGATCAATACTTTTGAGGAACTGGCTATTCTAGACTGGTACTGTGCAATGAGATAAGATTAATTACCAATCTTGTTGTAGAAGGTCTTGTGGAAAGTGTAACCATAATATGATTGAATTCTTCATTTAAGATGGAGAATGAAGTTATTGAATCCAAAACTAGGGGTTCTGAATATAGTTGTTTCAGTGACTCCTCTCCATGGGTCCGGAGGAAGAAAATGTCATCAATGTAACTGATGTATAATGGTGTTGGTTGGAGGTCCTGTGTAGAGAAGAAGTCTTGTTCAAACCTGTGCATGAAAATGTTGGCATATTGGGGTGCAAATTTGGTCCCCATGGCTGTTCCTTCACAGCCTGCAACACCTCATCAATGAGGATGAGCATCTTGACAAGATCTTCCTCACGTCTCTCTCTTTTAAAAGCCACCAAACCTCAAACAGATAACTGTCTGCAGCAAACTGCCTGGCTTTCAGGAGAACACCATACAACCCTGTCATGGCAGTTGCGGCAGAGTGTCAACACAGATGCCACCATTACACATAGGGACACCATCCCCCATGCACTCGGCCAACATTCTCTATCTCATACGCTACAGGCAAGATGCCCTGAGGCATGGTACATTGACAAGACTGAGCAGAGGCTATGGCAACGGATAAATAGACACTGCACAACAATCAAGAGACAGGAGTGTTCTCTCCCCGTTGGAGAATGCTTCAGCGGTCTGGGCCATTTGACCTCTGACCTTCAGCTGACCATCCTCCAGGGCGGATTTTGAGTCAGGCAACAATGCAAAGTGGCCGAGCAGAGGCTGAAAATCAAGTTCGCTACTAATTGGGATGGCCTCAACCAGGACCTTGGGTTCATGGCACACTACAGGTGACCCCACTGCACGACACACAGACACACGCAGACTTCTACCACAGACACTCTCACTCATACACGTAAGCATACACACACTCTCTCACAGACACTCATTACTCCACCCACACCCCACACACAAGGTCGTGGGGTGAATTTGTACTTGCGGAATTTTATGCATGAGTCCATGTAAGATTCTGTAAATCATTTTATATTTTAAAAATAGAATTGGGCTGAACATTGGGGCACAGACAGCCTCACACCTTCTGTGCTTTTTCTGAGACTCCATGGCACCTATAGAGGAGCTGAATACTTTAAACGGAGAAAGACCCTGTGGAAAGCTGTAGCATTGAGGGATTTAGGTGCTCTTTTGCATAAATTGCAAAAAGCTAGCATCCAATTTCAGCATGTAATGGGGAAAGCAAATGGAATGGCGGCCTTTACTTCAAGGAAAATGGAGTGTAAAAATTTGTGCCCAGTTTTGGTCACCTTTTTGGAGGCAGTTCAAAGTCATGATTGTAACACTGTCAGCCAGCTGAACCTCATGGAATGAGTTCTCTGAACCAGATTAACAGCCCCAATCATGGAGTCCTGGCTGACAGATAAAAAATGGTGAGTGACAGAGATACTGATACTCTGGTCAAGGACTAGTTCATGTGTTAATAAAGCATGATTTGATGATATGACGTTATTTCACTGGAAATGTTATTTAGCTTGAAACAGTATGGCTGAATTGTATGGAGGATAAGTTGAGTAAACTGGACCTGTATTCATTGGAATTTAGAAGCAAGAGAGGCAAGGGGTCACCCATTTGAATAGGAAAATGAGGCAGAATTTCCTTTCTGTAAGTTGTGAATATGTGGAATTTTTTTACCACACAGGGTTGTCAAGGCTAAGACAGATGGACTTATAAAGGGATTCTCATCTGGTCTTATTACCTTTTCAACTTAACTTTTTGTTAACTGTATTCCAAGTTATTTAATCTGAAAGAATTATACACAGCCCTATTAAACAATTGTGCTATTTCCCTTTCTCCCCCCCCCCCCCCCTTTACAGATTACAAGCAAATAGTTTCAGCCTCCAAGGATGCAATGAGTTGGAGAAACTGATGAATTCCAGACAGAAGCTACAAGTCATATTATAAGGAGACCAATCTGCTTCAAAATAAGAGATTTGATGTTGACAAAGACTAATTTTGTTTGACAACACTGATTGATTTAACCATTTTAAAATTGTGAACCATCCTTCAAAGATGAATCACACAAAGTTAAGTTTCAGCTTTACAACTGTGCTCCCCCAGCACTCCTCCACAGGACCAACAAGCTATTCAGTATGTGATGTACGGATATCACCGGCCTGTTGATGGTAAATCTTATGTGAATGTACACCATCTGTTCTTCTAATACATCAGACAGACTAATCAGGGTGAGGGTGGGAGATCATGTAATTACTTAGCAAAATGGGAGTGGTGCATTCTTTGCTGGAATTGTTTTTCTTTTAAAAGAGTGCAAGAATCTGAAAGGCATAATGCTGAGGAATACATTGAGCTTCATCTCTGTATCTAAGATTGGAAAATTACCTCTGTTTTCAGTGCCTCAACAATTTCTGTTCTAATGATGTCACATGGATTTGGGAGGTGGGAAACAGATTGAAATCTTCAAGGAATAAAGCCTAATCTCTCTCATCATCTCATTATCAAAGTTACGGTAACATCATACCAATATAAACTTGTACCATACAATAGGTATGTCTTCTTTACAACAAGGGCCTCTTCAAGTTGGACTACTTTCTCCTCTACATACCAGATCATGATGCAGAGGTGTCAGTGTTGGACTGGGGTGGACAAAGTCAAAAGTCACATGACACCAGGTTATATTCTAACTGGTTTATTTGAAATCACAAGTGTGATGATGCTGCCACTTTAAAAAGGTTATTTTGTCCTGTTTTTTTTTTGAAGAATCTAGGGAGCTAGGATTTTTTTTAAACAGTTTAACAATGGAAGGGGAGTTACCAGTTCTCCCAGTTCAGGGGTGTCTGTTGTTTTTTTTTAAGCTGTAGCAGTCACAAGATGTGAGAGTACCAAAAGGGTTGCAAGCTTTAGTAAATGATTCCTAACTGACTGCCTCTGAAATCTTTTCTGGATGTTGTTCCCTCCTGCCCGTAAGAATATGTTTGAATCTGCCTTTTTTGCCAAGGGGTGTGTTTTATGGGATGTTACTATATTGGAACAGTTAATTAGTTAAGTTACTGTATCAAGTATTCTGTTAAGTTACGATATTCTAAATTCTCCTTTCTTTTGTTTGTGTTTAACCATGGTGTTTAAATAAATTGTTTTGCTTAATAAGGAGTGGGTTGACTAGTTGCATTACACCTGGAACACCCATTTCACATCCACCTTTAAAATATGAGCAGTTAGAGTCCAGGTTACCACCTTAATGTATTTTGAGGGGGGGTCTGGCCTGGTCCATAACACAAGCTTTTGGAGTTCTGCCCTTTTGTCAGTTGAAGTGATGCATCAGTTTGTCACTGTACCCTCTGGTTCATGTTCACAATATCGACCTGTCTGCATCACTCTCATTGTGATTTCTGCTTAGTGTTCACACAGCAAGCCTATATCAAACTTACTGTGATCTCTTTGTTGCTATGTTGTCCGATTCATGCTCCCCCTGCCTGCCTGACTTGCTGTGTTCTCTTGTTTGTGGTTACATTGACTGCAATCAGTTCTCTCTCTCTGTATCTCTTTGCCTCACGTCCACACTGCCTGTCTCCATCTCTTTCACTATACCTTCAGGTTCATGTTCACCCCTCTTGCATCTATGCTTTCTGGTTAATTTTTACACCTTCTGCCTGCTGCATCTCTTTCTTGTTATCCACGGTGGTTCATGGAGAGTGCAGAGAAATAAATTTTGATGTTTTAAAAACAGTTCAGATTTTTGAAGAATGTCTGTTTCTGTAATGTGAAGATGGATACATTTCTGGGACCTGATTTGGTGTATCTTGGGACTTTGTGGGAAGTTAAGGAGGATCGTGGATATTATCCTGATCTCAACTCCACTTTCCTGTCTCCTTCCCCTTGCCCTTTCTCCCACTTTTCATCGGTAAAATATATCTATTTCTTCATTGAAACTGTTGATTGGATTCTGTCTCCACTGCACTCTGGGACAGTATGTTCCACAGACTCTCAACCCTCAGAGTAATACTTTCTCCTCATCTCAGTTTTGAAAATATCACCTCTCCCTCTATCTCTGACCTCTTGCTTGAGACTGTTCCACAAGGGGGAATATCTCTTCAACACCTCTTGTCTTTAAAATCAGACCCACACCATTCTTCTGAACTCCAGTAAGTACAAGCCCAAGGTAATCAGTCACTCCTGGTTCGACAGCCCAAACATCCCTGACATCAATTTGGTATACCTATTTTGAACCTACCCAGAACCACCATATTCTCCTTCAAGTAAGGAGATGAAAACTGGAGACATGACTCTACGTGGTCACACCAATGCCTTACAGAATTGTAACAACACTTTTTACTTTCATAATCCAGTGCTTTTGCAATAAATGCCTAGATTTTATGCTGCACTTGCATACCCACTTTGCAATTCCTGTACAAAACAGCCAAAACTATCTGCACTGTTGCATTTTGAATCTGCTTCCCATTTAAATAATAATTTTCCCTTTTCTCCTGCCAGAATAGATAAGATCACATTTATCCACATTAGACTCCATCTGCCAGATTCAGGCCCATTCTCTTAGCCTATCAATATCCATCTGTAAGCTTTTTGTCATCTCATCACTGCCTGCTATCCCACCTATTTTAATATCATCCATGAATTTTGCTATGTTACACTCTGTGCCGGTTTGTAGATCATTTATATGGATTGTAAAAAGTTGAGTTCTGAGAACTGAACCCTGTAGCTCCTCACAAGTGGATCCTTCACCATCCAGAGAAGGACCCACTTATCCTGACCCTCCAACCAAGCCAATCCTCTCCATTTATTTCCCCAGGAATCTAACCTTCTGGATCAGTCTTTTATGTGGCACATTGTCGAATGGCTTTTGGAAGTCTAGATATACCATATCCACTGGGTCTCCATAATTGACTTTGCTGGTTACACCCTCATAGAACTCCGGCAAGATTGTCAGGCAAGACTTATCCTTCATGAAATTTTGTTGACACTGGTGAAATGAGCTTTGATTTCCAAGCATTCAGCTATCTCCTCCTTTAAAATTCACTCCAGCAACTTCCCCATGACAGATGTCAAAATATTTTGCCTATCTCCTTTTTGAATAAGGGTGTCACATTAGCATGGTTCTAATGCACTGTACCTTTCCAGACTCCAGGGGATTTTGAAATATCATAATTAATGCATTCACTATTTCTGTGTGTGTATTCCTGTAAACTAGCTTTGGAAAGATGTTTAATCAGTTACACAGTCTGTGTGTTCCACTGAATTGACTGTGGAGAAAGCTATAGCCAGTTACACAGAATGAGTCAGTGTTCCAGTGAACAAACTTTGGGAAGAATTACAACCAGTTACATGGAATTTGAGAAACTGTTGCAGTGAAATGACTGTGGAATGTAACTAATGCTTGCAGCTCACTCGACCGTCTGTTCTTTGAAACCCACTTACTTGCTTAATATAACTTAATATCCCTCATCGGGGATTATCCAGTGAAGTAAGACCCAATCGCACATATCAAATCTGTCCATCCTCAATATCTTTTTTTTCTGGGTGATTACCGATGCAAAGTACTCATTTAGGATCTCACCCACAACCTCTGCCTCCAAGCACAAGTTCCTGCCTTTAATCTTGTGTGGTCCTAGTTACATTAAAAGCAAGAGGGTAACTAGTATCGATAGAATGCCTTGATTTTCTCTTTTACCCTATTTGCTAAGGTCATTTCATGGTCCCTTATTGCTCAAATTCCCTGCTTGAGTACTTTCCTGCTTTCCTTAGGTTCCTCATGGGCTCTGTCCGGTTTTAGCTTCCGAAATCTTCCAATTGCTTCTGTTTTCCTTTAGACTAAATTCACAACTTTCTTGTTATCCAAGGGGCCCTTACCTTGCCATCCTTGTCCTTCCTCTTTACTGGACTATGTTGGTCTTGAATTCTCCCCAGCAGGTCATTAAACAGTCCCCATGTGTAAAATGTGGACTTGTCTGATAGCAGGTCCTCCTAATTAACACTCCCTTAGCTCCTGCCCAGTACTGATGTAATTTGCCCTTGCCCAGTTTAGTATCTTCCTACGAGGTCCTGACTTATCCTTGTTCATAGCTGTCTTAAAACTTAATGAGTTGTGATCACTGTTTCCAAATACTCTCCCACTGATAGGTCAATCACCTGGGCAGGCTCATTAGCCAAGGTCAGGAGGTTACAGAGGTAGGGGTGGTAATTGAACCTAATTATTAGCTCTTGGTGATCACTGTTTACTGAGGAGACAAGATGCAAAGAACCATGACCGTCCAGCCACTCCCATGCGAATGTGTGGAACTGCATTGTGCATTCTGTAATATGAACATATTCTAGTCAGGCTTGAAGGTTATTTTCTCAGTGACACTGAATAGAAATAGTGATAGGCACACACAGAGCATAAGATATATAGATATAGCATGGAGATGATTCAGAGCTGGTTCTATCACACACACAGTAGTGCAGCAGCAGGTAGAAGTCAATCCTTCCCAGGTCAGACAGGAGATGCTTTGATTGGTGTCTGACACAGGGGGCCCCTCCACATAAGTGCACCAAGGGGGTTTCTTGAAACAGTTAATAAATTCCACCCTGTCTAAGCCTCCTGCTCCAAGGGAGTCCCAGGCAATATTGAGGAAGTTAAAGTCTCCGCCCATGACAATTCTGTCTTTATTGTACCTTTCCTTAGTCTGCCTACATATTTGTTCCTCAATGTCTCGGTGGCTGAAAATCCTATCCGAGTGATTGCACCCATCTTGTTTTTGAGCTTTACCCATATTGCCTCAGTGGATGAGCTCTCCACTATGTCCTCTCTGAATGCAGATGTGACATTCTCTCTGATCAGTAATGCAACTCCTCCACCTCTTTTACTTTCTCCTCTATCTTGTTTAAAATGGTGAAACCCTGAAACATTGAGCAGCCAGTCCTGTCCCTCTCTCAACCAAGTCTCTGTAATAGCCGCATTATAGTCCCATGTACTGATCCAGGCTCTTATCTCATTTGCCTTACCTATAGTACTCCTTGCATTGAAATAAATACACTTTCACCAATTAGTACCATTGTGTTCATTTATAGGTAGTTCTATAATGTGGTTGTTGTGTTCTTGTGCAACTCTGCAGTATAGAAAAATGGTGCATTAGAAACAGCACTTAAAGTAATTGGATTACAGTGAACACACATTTTAAAAATTTGTGCTTTAGAAACAGTGTCCCCAAATTGTTAATCACGTTACAGCGAATTTGCTTTAATGAAACATGCGTTATAGCGGAACAACCTGTACTTTTCTCTGCCTATCCTTTATTTGTGATTTACTGGTCCTGACATCGACCTTCTCCTTAATCCCTCTACTTGCTGACCTGCTGCAGTAGTTCCTAGCCCCCTGTGTCAAACACCAATTAAAGCGTCTCCTGTCTGACCTGGGAAGGATTGACTTCTACCTGCTGCTGCACTACTGTGTGTGTGATAGAACCAGCTCTGAATCATCTCCATGCTATATCTATATATCTTATGCTCTGTGTGTGCCTATCACTATTTCTATTCAGTGTCACTGAGAAAATAATCTTCAAGTCTGACTAGAATATGTTCATATTACAGAATGCACAATGCAGTTCCACACATTCGCATGGGAGTGGCTGGACTGTCATGGTTCTTTGCATCTTGTCTTCTCAGTAAACAGTGATCACCAAGAGCTAATAGTTAGGTTCAATTACCACCCCTACCTACCTCTGTAACCTCCTGAAGCCCTTATGCTCCTCCAATCTTTATAACTTCCTGCTACTCAGGCTGTCTTTGGTCTGTGTTAGACCCAGTGACTGAGCTCTCACTGAGATTGAGATATACATGGCTGTCACTAAATGGCTAATCCACTTAACCTACACTTCTTTGGACTATGGGAGGAAACCAAAGCACCAGGAGGAAGCACACGCAGACACGGGAACAACTTGCAAACTCCACACAGTCACCCGAGGCTGGAATTACTCAGGCAGTCCTTTGTCTATGGTAACCCAGCTGACTGAGGCACTCAGGCAGAGACAATGATAAATTTGTACTGTTCATCATTCAGTTTGACCCTGGTCTGTGTTAACCCAGCTGACTGAACCATACACTTTCACACGTGACCTGCAGATTACTCAGACTATCCCTGATCTGTTTTAAACCAGAAACCTGAACACCATGCACAAAATGACAAGGGAACTGTACTCTACAGATCACTTGGTCTGCCCCTGGTTATGTTGAACTCCCAGGCGGAGATAATGAGGGTTCTGTGTTCTGTATATTACTCTGGCTATCCTAGGTGTGTGTTAAACCAGCTGACTGAGTCCCACACATGGACACAATGAGGGAATAGTGCTCTGTGTAACATTCAGGCTGCCCCCATGTCTAAAATAACTCAGCTGCCTGAGAGCTGCACATTGATGGATCTGTACTCTGTGTATTACTCTGTGCATTATATGAGGACAATATTCTATTATGGGAATTACATAGACAGACTGAGTGTGTTTATGTGAACTGACTGTGGAGAGAGCAATATCCATTTGTGCTGGGTGAGTATATTCAGTGAACAGTTACTGCTCTGTGAGAACCAGGCTGACTTTCGCATGGGGCTCAATGAATGATCTGTACTGTCTATTTCTTAAGCTGTCCCTGTTTTATGTCG
The DNA here is from genome assembly GCF_047496795.1 of Chiloscyllium punctatum. Taxonomy (NCBI): domain Eukaryota; kingdom Metazoa; phylum Chordata; class Chondrichthyes; order Orectolobiformes; family Hemiscylliidae; genus Chiloscyllium; species Chiloscyllium punctatum. The sequence goes on along the minus strand of NC_092756.1, from coordinate 67,486,129 downwards.
AAACAGGTGACTGAAACACACAGAAACAGAGAGAGAGAGCCGCACACTATATATCATTCTGGCTGTTGTTGGTGTGTTAGCCCAGGTTTCTGAACCCCTCACACGGAAACAATGAGGGAGATTTACTCATGTGTTCCCTGCTCAGTGTGAGCCCAGTTGCATGATACCCTCTCGCACAGCAACTGAGGGAGATGTGCTGAACACATTACTCAAGCTGTTCCTTGTTTTTTTTTAAAAGCTCCTGACTGAGCACTGTCTGGTATCTAGTTTGTCCTTGGTCTGTGGTAGCACAGCTGACTGACCCAGAAAACACAGAAACAGTGAGGGAGTTGTGCTCTGTATTTTGTTCAGTCTGTCCTTCCTCTGTGCTAACTCAGCTGACCAAGCCCCACACACAGTGACAACGAACAATGTGTATAATATTCAGGCAGACCGGGGGCTGTTACAACCGGACTGACTGAGGCCCTCACACGGAGACAATTAATTAACTGTTCTCTATACATTAATCAAAGTGTCCCTGCACTGTGAGCCCTCCTTGCACTGAAACACTGAGACATTTCTCAGCCTGTCCCCTATCTATGTTATCCCAGCTGACTGAGCCCAACTCACAGAGAACGATCGACCTGTATTCTGTTTATTTCTCAGTCTGTTCCAGGTCTGTGTTAAACCAGTTGATGGAGCACCACAGTGAATTAGAAGAGCTATGCTCTGCAACTTTCTTAGTCTGTCCTTCAGCTGTGTAAACCCATCTGAATGTGCCCTTCACACAGAGATAATGAGGGACTATTTACACAGGTTGTTCTGGTTTCTGTTAAACCAGTCTGAGTGGCCAAAGTGTGGAAAGAACTTTTAACAGTTACATTAACAAAGTGAGTGAGTTCCAGTGTACAAACTACGGAGTAAGCTGTGACCAGTTTCAGATTGAGAGAGAGCAGGGTCCTCTGAAATGAGTGTGGAGTGAGCTATAACCAGTTACACAGAATGAATGAGAATGTTTCAGTGAACTGACTGTGGAGAGAGCTCGAACCAGTTATGCAAAGTGAGCGAGGGTGAATCAGTCAGATGACTGTGGAGAGTGTTTAACCAGTTAGAGATTGAGAGAGTGCGTGCCAGTGAACTGACTTTGGAGAATGTTTTACCTATTTATATATCATGAGTTTGAGTGAACTTGCTGTCAAGAGCATTATATGCGGACAATATTCTATTATGGGAATTACATAGACAGACTGAGTGTGTTTATGTGAACTGACTGTGGAGAGAGCAATATCCATTTGTGCTGGGTGAGTATATTCAGTGAACAGACTATGAAGTGAGCCATAACCAGTTGCAGAGGGTAAAACAGGGTGTTCATTGAACTGACAGTGGAGTAAGATATAAGCAATTACATGGATTGAGTGTATGTGTTCCAGGACACTGAATGCATAAAGAGCTTTAACCAATTCCATAGACCAAGTGAACATGTTCCAGTGAACAGGGTGTAAAAAAGAGCTGTAACCAATTACACAGAGTGAGGGAGTGAGTTGCAGTGAAATGACTGTGGAGTGAACTGTAAGCAGTTTCAGAGAGTGAGAGTGCAATCTAGTTAATTGAATTCTGAGAAGTATTAACCAGTTACAGGTGTGTTTCGGTAAACTACCTGTGTAAAGAGTCATATAGACTGAATGTTTTTAATTGAATAGACTGTGGAGTGACCTATAACTGGTTGCAAATAGTAGGACAGGGTGTTCTATTAAAATGGAAAGAGCTTTCACCAGTTATATTGAATGATAGTGTGTGGTCCAGTGAATAGACCATGGAAAAAGCTATAAAAATTGCAGAGTGTGTGTGTACCTGTGAACAAACTGAGGAGTGACCAAATTTATTTGCACAGAGTGAGAGAGGGTATTATAGTAAAGTAACTGTACAGTGAACTATAATCCATTTCAGACAGTGAGAGAGTGTGTTCAGTTAAGTGATTGCAGAGAGAGCTAAAACTCACCATACAAAAGGTGAATTGACTGTGTAAACCAGTTAGGGAGAATGTGATCTTATTTCAGTGGACTGTCTGTGGATTGAGCTTTAACTAGCTACATAGATGAAGTAAGAATGTTCCAGTGAAGAGACTGCAGAAAGAAGCATGACCAATGACACACTGAGCGAGGGTCTTCAAGTAAACAGACTGTAGAGTAAGCTATAACCAGTTGCTGAGAATGAGAGTGTTCCAGTTAAGTGAAGGTGGAATGAGCCATATACAGTGACACACAAAGTGTTTGCATCAGTGAATTGACAGTGGAGATAGCAATATCCAGTTACAAAGACAGTATGTTTCAGTGAACTGACTGGGGAAACAACTTTAGCCAGTTACAATGATTGTGTTTCAGTGAACAGAGTGTGGAAAGAACTTTCACCAGTTCCACAGAATAACTGAGTGTGATCAAGTGATCAGAATGTGGAAAGAACTATAACTTTGGTGGTTCAGTGGTTAGCACTGCTGCATCACAGCACCAGGGTCCAAGGTTCGATTCCAGCCTCGGGTGACTGTCTGTGTGGAGTTTGCACATTCTCCCCGTGTCTGCGTGGGTTTCCTCCCACAGTTCAAAGATGTGCAAGTCAGATGAATTGGCCATGCTAAATTGTTAGGTGCATTAGTCAGAGGGCAATGGGCCTGGGTGGGTTACTCTTCGGAGGGTTAGTGTGCACTTGTTGGGCCGAAGGGCCTGTTTCCACACTGTAGGGAATCTAATCTAACCAATTACAAAGAGCGAGTGTGTATGTTCTAGTGAAAAGACTGAGGAGTTAGCTACAGGCAGTTGTAGAGAACAAGAGAGGGTATTCCAGTGAACTAGCTATGGAGTGAAATACAACCAGTTACAGAGACTGAGAGGCTCTGTTTCAGTTAACTGACTCTGAAGGACTCTATTACCAGTTTAAACAGAATGAGTGAAACATTCCACCATCAGTTTATTGGATCAGATCTATAGCCAGTTATGACAACTAATTGAGTTTGTTTAAACAAAGAACAAATAACAACACAACATGGAAGCAGGCCCTTTAGACCTCTAAACTTGTACTGACGCATTTTGAAGTTCAGGTTTAAAACTGTCTTCACTTAGAGGATCCATAGTCCTCTATTCCCTTCCTATTCATGTATTTATCCAGGTGCTCCTTGAATGCTACTATTGTGTCTGCTTCCACCACCTCCTCTGGCAGCATGGTCCAGGCAGTCACCACCCTTTGCGTGAAAAACGTACCTCACACCCTGAACTTGTGTCCCCTAGTAATTGACCCCTCCACCCTGGGAAAAAGCCTCATACTTTCCATTTATCCATGCTATTCATAATCTTATAAACTTCTACTAGGTTGTACCTCAACCTCCTGTGTTCCAGTGAAAACAAACCCAGTCTATCCAACCTTTCTTTATAACTAAATCCCCCCATACCAGGCAACATCCTGGAATACATTTTCTGTACCCTCCCCAATGCATCCACATCCTTCTGGTTATGTGGTGACCATTCTAAGTGTTGCCTAATTAAAGTTCTATAAAGCATAACTTGTATATCCTTATACTCAATGCCCCTTCCAATGAAGGTAAGCTTTCCATAGACCTTTTTTACTCCCTTATCTACCTGCGCTGCCACCTTTAGTAATCTGTGGACCTGCACATCCAGATCCCTCTGCAAATCAATATTTCAAAGGGTTCTGTCATTCACTGTATAATTTCCATCTGTACATGACCTTCCAAAAGTGCATCACCTCATACTTGTCTGGATTAAACTCCATCTGCCATTTTTCTGCCCGTGCCTCCAACTGATCTATATCCTGTTGTATCCTCTGACAATCCTCCTCAATATCAGCAACTCCATCAATCTTCATATCGTCCACAAACTTACTAAATTAGACTAGCTACATTTTCCTCCAAATCATTTATGTAGATCATGAACAACAGAAGTCCCAGCATGAATCCCTGTGGAACACTGTTAGTCACAGCTCTCCATTCTGAGAAACATCCTCCCATCGCTACCCTCTGTCTCCTATGACTAAGCTAGGTCTACATCCATCTTGCTGGCTCACCTCTAATACCATATGACTTTACTTTTTGTACCAGTCTGCCATGAGACACCTTTTCAAAAGCTTTATTGAAGTCCATGTACACGACATCAACCACCTTTTCCAGATCAATCATTTTCAGCACCTCCTTAAAAATCTCGATCAAGTTAGTGAGGCACGACCTCCCACACACAAAATGATGCTGTCTATTGCTAATAAGTCCATTTGTGTATAGATCTTGTCCCTGGGAGTCTTTTACAATAATTTCCCTACCACTGGCATGAGGCTCACAGACCTGTAATTTTCAGGATTATCCCTGCTATCATTCTTAAACAATGGGACAATGTTGGCTATTCTCCTGTCTCTGGGGTTTCACTTTGGCCAAAGAGAGCACAAAGATATCTGGGTCAGTTAACTGAAAGTGGCAAGTTATACAGACTGAGTATTTTCTAAGGAACAGACTGTGCAGTGAGTCTCAAACAGCTGCAGAGGGTGAGAGAGGATGTTCCAGTGAAATAACTATGGAGTGAGCCATAACATTATTTACAGAGAGTAAGAGACTGAGCTCACAAGAACTGACTGTGGAGAGATACTTCCAGTAATTCACAAAGTGAGAGTGGTTCCTGTGAACAGACTCCAGAGTGAACCGTACACCGTTACAGAGAATGATAGAAGGTGTTCAGTGAACTGCCTGTGGATTCAGCTACAACCAGTTGCATAGACTGAGTGTGTTTCAGTTAACACAATGAGTGAGCATGCTCCATTGAACTGGCTGTGTAAAGAGCTTTAACCAGTCATATATTGCAGTTGAGAATCTTTGTGTAAACTGACTGTAGACTGTGTTTTAACCAATTATACAAAATTATTGAGTGTATTCAAACAAGCAGAGTGCAAGGAGAGAGATATATAACCAGTTGTACAGAATAGTGAGTGTGTTCTAGGGCATGGACTGTGGAAACATCTAGAAACAGATACATGGACTGAGTGTGTTCAAGTAAATGGACTCTGGAGAGAGATATATCCATTCGTACTGCGTGGATGTTCCAGTGAACAGAATGTGAAAGAGGTTTCACAAATTATCCAGAATGAGGGCTGTAATTCATTAAACTGACCGTGGAAAGAGCTGTTAACAGTTACACAGACTGAGTGTTCCAGCAAACTGTCTGTGGTAAAAGCTGTAACCAGTTAAAAAGAGTGAATGAGTGTGTTCCAGTTAAGTGACTGTGGAGAGAGGTTTCACCAGTAACATAACACATCTAAGTGTATCCTCAGGAACTGACTGTGGAGAAAACTATGACCAGTTACACAGACTGAGTGAGTGTCATTCAGTCAACTGACTGTGGAAAAGGCCTTTACCACTTTCTTCCAGCAGGTGAGTGTGGTGCAGTGAACTGACTGTAGATAGAACTACAACAAGTTACACAAAAGAATTGAGTGTATTTTGGTAAACAGAGTGTGAAATAAGCTGTAAGTGTTCTCAGGACTGAGTGAGTGTGATTCAGTTAACTGACTGTGGAGGAGTAGGCCAGAACCAGTTGCACAGAGTGAGTGTGTTCCAGCTAACTGCCTGTTCCCTGGACTGAGTGTGATTCAGTTAAATGACAGTGAAGGCAGCTAATACCAGTTACACAGAATGAGTGATCGTGATCCAGTTAAGTAACTGTGGAGAGAGCTATAACCAGTTACAAATTCCATGAACTGACTCTGGAAAGATCTCTTCCTAGTTACATATTGAGTGAGTGGTTTCAAGTAAACTGACCATGCAAAGAGCTCTAACTAGTCACAAAGACAGTTAAAACCAATTACACAGAGAGTAAGTGTGTGTTCCAGTGAGCAGACTGTGGAAAGAGCTATTGACTGAGTGTGATTTAGTGAACTGGCTGTGAAATGAAGAGTAACCAATCATACAGCGAGTCAGAGTGTGCAGTGAAAAGTCTGTGGAGAGATTTAAACAGCTACACAGTTTGAGAGATGTCCCAGTGTTCCGCACTGCCACAGATTAAATGTTGACAGTACATGTGAACCCTCCCTAGCAAAGATTGATACTCTGTCCTAAGCCACAAATTTCTTTGTTAGAAAAAAAAAGCCAAAGAACTGTGTCTGCATGGGTTTCCTCTGTGCAGGCCAGGTGAATTGACCATGCTCAATTGCCCATAGTGTTAGGTGCATTCGTCAGAGAGAAATGGATCTGGGTGGCTTATTCTTTGGAGGGTCAGTGTGGACTGGTTGGGCCGAAGGGTCTGTTTCCACATTGTAGGGAATCTAATCTAATCTAATCAAAACAGTGATCCCTTTGCCAGTTTAAACCACAACTCACCAATTCCTGTCTTTTACATTGTCTGACCTTAATGGTCCTCTTCCAAGACTCGGCCACACTGCACCACCTAGCCCATGCTCGTCCCATTCTAAACTACATGCTCTATCTCACAGTCAATGTGCTAGATAAAAATACACTGCCTCACAGCACGGCCCCACATTCCATCGAGAATCATAATAGCTCATGTCCCAGACCACTGTACCACACGACAATGGCAGCAAGAAATTAATGTCTTCACATCAACTTGATACATTACTCTTCATGTATCCACTGTACTCAACCAGTTCCATGTTCCCTGAGCATGGAGAACGTAATCACTTTCCACCTCAGTAAGATTTATAGTGACCCATCCAAATGTTCCCTATCCAAAATTATATCATACTGCCAGACACAATATAACCATTCTTCATGCTGAAACATTCAATATGTACACTTGGTCCTCTCAAGCCCCAATCAGCCCCGATTCCTATGCTAGACTGCAAAGAATACTCCACCACACATAGCCTTGATCCAGGCACATTGACAACACCTCACTAGCCTATGTCCTAGAATAAAGAACATTGCACCAGAATGAACCAATATTCCCAATTTCACCAGTATCTCTTTGTCTGAAAGCTACTTCATCATATTCCCTTTTCCCATCCCACACTAAAAGACATTCCTCACCACATAGAACATAGAACAGTACAGCACAGAACAGGCCCTTCAGCCCACGATGTTGTGCCGACCAATGATCCTCATGTATGCACCCTCAAATTTCTGTGACCATATGCATGTCTAGGAGACTCTTAAAGGTCCCCAATGACCTTGCTTCCACAGCTGTTGCTGGCAACACATTCCATGCTCTCACAACTCTCTGTGTAAAGAACCCGCCTCTGACATCCCCTCTATACTTTCCTCCAACCAGCTTAAAACTATGACCCCTCGTGTTAGTCATTTCTGCCCTGGGAAATAATCTCTGGCTATTGACTCTATCTATGCCTCTCATTATCTTGTATACCTCAATTAGGTCCCCTCTCCTCCTCCTTTTCTCCAATGAAAAAAGTCCGAGCTCAGTCAATCTCTCTTCAAAGATAAGCCCTCCAGTCCAGGCAGCATCCTGGTAAACCTCCTCTGAACCCTCTCCAAAGCATCCACATCTTTCCTATAATAGGGCAACCAGAACTGGACGCAGTATTCCAAGTGTGGTCGAACCAAAGTTTTATAGAGCTGCAACAAGATCTCACGACTCTTAAACTCAATCCCTCTGTTAATGAAAGCCAAAACACCATATGCTTTCTTAACAACCCTGTCCACTTGGGTGGCCATTTTAAGGGATCTATGTACCTGCACACCAAGATCCCTCTGTTCCTCCACACTGCCAAGATTCCTATCCTTAATCCTGTACTCAGCTTTCAAATTCAACCTTCCAAAATGCATCACCTTGCATTTATCCAGGTTGAACTTCATCTGTCTCCTCTCAGCCCATCTCTGCATCCTGTCAATGTCCCGCTGCAGCCTACAACAGCCCTCTATACTGTCAACGATACCTCCAACCTTTGTGTCGTCTGCAAACTTGCTGACCCATCCTTCAATCCCCTCATCCAAATCATTAATAAAAATTACAAACAGTAGAGGCCCAAGGACAGAGCCCTGTGGAACACCGCTCACCACAGACTTCCAGGCAGAATATTTTCCTTCTACTACCACTCGCTGTCTTCTGTTGGCCAGCCAATTCTGTATCCAGACAGCTATGTTCCCCTGAATCCCATTCCTCCTGTCCTTCTGAATGAGCCTACAATGGGGAACCTTATCAAATGCCTTACTGAAGTCCATATACACCACATCCACAGCTCGACCCTCATCAACTTTTCTAGTTACATCCTCAACGAACCCGATAAGATTTGTGAGGCATGACCTGCCCCTCACAAAGCCATGTTGACTGCATTTAATCAAGCCATGCTCTTCCAGATGGTCATAAATCCTATCCTGCAGAATCCTTTCTAACACCTTGCAGATGATAGACGTGAGACTGACTGGTCTGTAATTGCCGAGGATTTCCCTATTTCCTTTCTTGAAGAGAGGAATTACATTTGCCTCTCTCCAGTCCTCAGGTATGACTCCAGTGGAGAAAGAGGATGAAAAGATCTTCGCAAGTGGTGAAGCAATCGCATTTCTCATTTCCCAAAGCAGCCGAGGACAAATCTAGTCCGGGCCTGGCAACTTGTTAATCTTAATGTTTGACAAAATTTTCAGCACGTCAGCTTTCTCTATCTCTATCCATTTCAGCATGCACACCTGCTCTTCAAAGGTTTCATTCACTACAAAGTTCGTTTCTTTCGTAAAGACAGAAGCAAAAAACTCATTTAGGGCTTCCCCTACCTCCTCAGACTCCACACACAAGTTCCCTATTCTATCCCTGATCGGCCCTACTCTTTCTTTGACCATTCTCTTATTCCTCACATAAGTGTAAAATGCCTTTGTGTTCTCCCTAATCCGTTCTGCCAAGCCTTTCTTGTGCCCCCTCCTGGCTCTCCTCAGACCATTTTTGAGCTCCTTTCTCACCTGCCTGTAATCCTCTAGAGCTGAGCTTGACCCTAGCTTCCTCTACCTTATGTAAGCTGCCTTCTTCCTTTTGACGAGAAGCTCCACCGCTCTCGTCATCCAAGGTTCCTTTATCTTACCACTTCTTGCCTGTCTCAATGAAAGAAATCCTCTCCTCCAAATCCTCTTTGCAGCCAGTATTGAGGTGATGTGCAGAAAGGATCATTTGTCAACCGCCAGTTCCCAGGAAACATAGATTCATAGGATTATTTCTCGTTTGGAACTGTTTGTAATTCTACAGGGACATAAAAATCAATCTAATCAGATGATCAAAAAACAGTGTGAAACGAACGCAAGCGGTGCTTTCTTTCAGATCACTGATTGTATTTAGAGTCCAAAAAGGGTGGTGCTGAAGATATATGACCCCTCAAGAGGGGCCTCTTGGTTGGAGATTGGTCAAAAGAATCGACAAATGTGGTCTGTTCAAAAGCAAGGGTCATTAGTTTATTGAATTAAGGTACCTTGACGCAATTCTATCCAGCAACACAGAGGTTAAAGCTTCTGTGTTCCGTGGTGAAGTTGTGCAATTACATTTGAAAATTACACATTATTTATATGTTTTTTAAGAGAGAGTACAGCCTAAATTATAAGAAAGACCAATCACATGATTTATAGCAAGTTAATCCAATGATATTTCCTGTGAAAGAGTTCTTAATTACAAGAAAAGTCCAATCAACTGTAAGATGGTGACATGATTGACAATAGGCTAATCCAATGGTATTCCTTGGAAAAGAAATCTTATTTACATAAATTGTCATGCCATGTATCTGTTGGTATGGTCAATTAATGTGTTAGTATTCATTTTATGAAAACTCTATTGTCCTCTTACCTTTGAATTTCAGCTTAATTCTGCAAATCAGTAGTACAGGTTCACAGGGTTCAATCAGTATTGTCAGCCATTTTATAGTATTCTTTTAAATTGAATAACTATTTTGTTGTTAATAAAAATCTATATATACTTGTAGCCTAAATTCAAAATTTAAATCCTCAGTGCTGGGAAAGCACAGCAGGTCAGGCAGCATCCGAGGAGCAACAGAGTTGTTGTTTCGGGCATAAGCCCTTCATCAGGAAGGGTGAAGGGGGGGATGAAAGATTAATCTCATTAGGTGGGTGGGGGTGGGACTGAGGGGGTTAGTAGGTTGGAAGGTGATAGGTGGATGCAAGTGGGGGGATAATTGTAATAGGTCGGTGGGGAGAGTGGAACAGATAGGTGGGAAGGAAGATGTGCAGGTAGGATAGGTCAAGAGGAGGGTGCTGAGTCAGAGGGTTGGATCTGAGATGAGGTGAGGGGAGGTAAACGTGATGAAGGTAATTACTTCCAGATTGTATATCTAAAATCTATCAGAAATTATTGTCTACTGTTTTTCTGAAATTCCACGATATCACTTTCCATAATGTTTCTGAATTATGAGTCCAGCTTTTAATATATTGAACTGCTCAGTTCCTGCATCAGTTCACGGATGTTATCAGTTCAAAATAAGAAATAAACTATTTCAATTCTAGTATTTCTCTCTATTAGGTATGTGACATCATGGTAACAGTGCATTGCTAATCTGAACATATTCGAATTTCATTTTGTTCCTCAATTATCCAACTTCTACCAAGCCAGGCATTCTAAATTGCCAACGGTTCTCACCTTGCGCTATATAGCTCCACCAGTTACAAAACACAAATAGATACATATGGACCATATGTCAATATGAATTCTTCCACCTCTAAATGGAAGTTGTGTATTTTTAATTGAACGTGAATTTGTAAAGCTAACTGCTTATTCTTCATGTCCCAGTCAGAAACATATGACAGAAATGTATATCCAGTAATTTGTGCAAACAACACCAATCTCCATCCTGCGAACTCAGCCAGAATGGTATGATCCTATATCTTTTGGCCTTTATGAATTGTTCAGAAATTGCTTATTTGGATAAATCGTTTTACTGCTTCTTAAGCACAATCTTATGTTTTTGATTTCTTACATGAAGCATTTTGAATTATGACTCCATCTGTTAGTATATGCACAGTTTCTGCATTAATTCATAAATATTGTCAGTTCCAAATGTGAAATAACTTAGTTCACTTCTAGTATTTCTCTCTATTGAGTATGTAATATCATGGTAGCAGTGCATTGCTATTCTGAACATGTTTAATTTCGAATAAAGAGTTTTCCTTTCAATTATGTCCTCGGTCCAAACGACACGAATTCTGATTTGGCCGTGGCTATCACCTTGCCGGAATTTAGCTCCTGTATTTATGAAAAGCAACTAATTGAGATGAAGCAGCTGAATGAAGAATTGCAGAGGCTGAACCCTCTTTTGAAATTGATTGAGACATCTTCTCTTCCGCAAGACTGACATCAAGCTTCAGAATCACTTGGCTTTGGGAAACATATTATTCTGAGAATGAATTAATGGTTGACATAAAAATTCCAATGGCAGAAGTTTACATGCTACTGTCCTCCACATTTATACAGTCTTCCTCATTGTTCCTTATACGACCCATAAAATCAACAGGATTTCATATTTGTACATTTTAAGGAGGTTCTGTGAAAACAAACCTCGATCACAAAGTGTAACAGTGTGACCTATTCCCTTGGCTCAAAGCACATACAACAGAACGTAAACAGTTTAAGTAATCTACAGCGATTCTATCCCGATTATACGCATTTTGAAACAACATACAATAGCATATTTGGACATACTATTGCATGCATCCGTATGCATAGCCATTGCCACTGTAACACAAGAGACCTCCAACTTTTACAGCAATTTGAACAGTTCATAAATGAGCCAGGAGCCATTTCCGAAATGAAGTCAACCCAGGGTCGGAGTTAAACAAGGCAAATCTTAACCAGATACCACCAAAGGACATAAATCATGTTTAGAAAAGTCTTGCATTCCTCCAGGTAAAACGGTGATATCCTGAAACACTGAAATTTTAAGCAAGAAGAGTTAGCTATCCTTTGATCCTTCTCAGCCATTCAGTATCATATCAAAGCTGATCCTCAATCGCATTGCACATTCTCGCTTTCTCCCCATGTAGCTTGATGCCTTTAAAATTCAAACATTTTTTGCCTCTTTCTGTGAATATATTCAGTGACTTGATCTCCACAGATTTCCATGGTAAAGACTTCCATAGATTCAATTCCCTTTCAGTGAATAAATGTTTCCTCATCTTAGTGATTTAAATGATCTACCCAATACCTGATATGCTGGGTCTACTCTCCCTATCTAAGAAAGATTTTCCTCTTGGATTTAGTCTGTACAGTCCTGTTAGAATTTTATATCCTTCAATCTGATCATCTCTCATCCTTTGAAAACTAGAATAGGTCCAGTCCAACTCGGTTTTCTTACAGTTCTACCATTCCCATCTGCCATCGAATGTTCCTCCATATCATCCCATGTCCTTAATTTGGTAAGGAGACAAAAAGTTAAAGTTACTGTCGAAGTGTGATCTTGCTCTTATAACTACAATATGACGTCACTACCTCTGACCCTCTTGCAATGAATTGAAGGTACGAATGTTGGACTGGAGTGGACAAAGTTAAAAATCACACAACACCAGGTTATAGTTCAACAGGTTTATTTGGAAGTACAAGCTTTCTGAGTGCTGCTCCTTCGCCAGGTTGCTAGCTGAAACAAGTTTATAAAATAATGAGAGGCATAAATAGAGTATTCCTGATGTCGGGCTTTTGCCTAAAACGTCGATTTTACTGCTCCTCGGATGCTGCCTGAACTGGTGTGCTCTTCCAGCACCACTGATCCAGAATCTGGTTTCCAGCATCTGTAGTCATTGTATTTACCTATAAATAGAGTTAATGGCAATTGTCTTTTTCCTATGGTTAGGCCTTTCAATAATAGGGAGCACAGTTTTAAGGTGAGAGGAGACTTCAAAAAGACATGAGACAATTTTTTTTACAGAGGATGATTCGTACTTGGAATGAACTACCTGAGAAAGTGGTGGATATGAGTATATTTGCAGCATTGAAAGACATTTGGATAGATACATGAATAGGAACGATTGGGAGGGATATGGACCAAAAGAAGGCAGGTGGGACTAGTTCCATCTGAGATTACGTTTGGCATGGCCTGGTTTGACCGAAGAGTTTGTTTCTGTGCCATATGACTCTGACTCTATATAGTTCGATTATTATCCGCGAAATACGATTGTTCATGAGGACGTCATTCAAATTTCTTTGTTTACAATTAATATCTGATCCTTCATAGACCATATGAATTGCAAATCAGTATCATGTTGTCGTACACTGAAGTGAAAGTCATTGGCTGATTGGAGTACATTACATTGATTGATTATTTATTGGACTAACTGTAAGTTAGGTTTTGTTAAGGGTAAATCTGCATAAGATTTAAGATTTTGTTTCTGTACCTTTGCAGTGATTGGAGCAAGTACAATAAATTGAGAACTTTAAAATATAATCGACAGACATTTAGTAAACAGTGGGATTTGAAATCACACTTTTGGATACTGCCACAAATTTTGAATTATTAGCACTGCTATAATCAATTTATCTGTTGAAGTATTTTGTGTAACCATGAGACTGGCAGTTAATTGTCCCTCTATGCTTTTAATGTTGTAGGGTTGGTACATTAATTGGTACAAGACTTATGGAGTTGCTGCAGATTAGATGTTTACTTATTGTTACATTGATATAAAATAAATAGTGTAAAGTGTTTTGTTGCCCCAATAAAATGCCATGTGAGTTACAAAACAATGCAAAAAGAAAAGTAAAATATAAATAGAGTTGATCTCCTGTGCTAGGCCCGCCAAGCCATGATTCAAGCTACAGAAGCCAGTAGTCCCTGCTCCAGGCACAACAATTTATGCACCGAGTTCCTGAGTCCATGTTGTGAACCTACTGAAGCCAGGAGACTACTTTCAGGCACCGCCACAGCCAGAGCCAACGATCCCCTGAGCACCTCCATCAAGCACTGCAGCAGCCAACTTGTCTATGCTTTTGACCTACCACAGCCCCATTCCAGCATCAAGCACCTCCACACTTCTCTGGGAGAAAGTGAGGAATGCAGATGCTGGAGATCAGAGTCCAAAAGTGTGGCGCTGGAAAAGCACAGCAAGTCAGGCAGCATCCAAGGAGCAGGAGAATCGATGTTTCTTGCCCAAAGCGTCGATTCTCCAGCTCCTTGGATGCTGCCTGCCCTGCTGTACTTTTCCAGCACCACACTTGTTGACTCCATAGCCCTCTTCCCAGCCAGTGCCAGAGACCAGGTTCTGGCCCAGGAGAGTCAGCAGGCCTCGCTCCGGCCACCACCATTGCTACTAAACAGCCTTTGACAATGCTGCAGCTTTCCAAAAATGTCAAAAGATGAAGACAAGAAATGAGAAAGAATAAGACTGAAAAGAGAGAGACACAGAGAGAGAGAGAGAGAAGGATATGGCCTGCCTGGAGCGTACGGGCTTAGGAGCCCACCACAGCCTACGATGCTGTTGCTGCCATCTTGCATTCTGAGCCGTTCACCTTGTTAATGTTTCCCATGTTGAAGAATATGCACCATTGTTGAAGGGACTTGGGTTGAGAGTGGACAGGGCTCCATATATGTGCACTGATTTTTCCAAGATCATGTTCAACTTTCTCACTGCTGTTGGGTCTGGAGTCATCTTTGCCAAGGGAGAACATGTGTTCACATTCCTGAGATATCTTCTTGATGGGAGTCCAGCAGAAAGTTACTTGCTAGAGCATCCTCAACATTTGTGTGTGCATTCTATTTCTGCACTCTTGAAATGAATTTGCTCATCAATTTGGACTCCATAATACAAGTTAGGGGGAGGAAAAGGGACAGTCAGACAGTGCAGAGATCCCCTGTGGACATTCCCCTCAGCAATAAGTATACCGTTTTGGATACTGCTGGGGGGGGATGACCTACCAGAGGAAAGCCATAGCAGTCAGTTCTCTGGCACTGAGCCTGACACTGTGGCAAAGAAGGGAAGGGGGCAGAATAGAAAAGTACTCGTGGTAGGGGACTCGATAGTTAGGGGAATCGACAGGAGATTTTGTGGTCAGGATCGGGATTCCCGGAAGGTATGTTGCCTCCCTGGTGCCAGGGTCCGGGACGTCTCCGATCGGGTGTATAAGGTTCTAAAAGGGGAGGGCGAACAGCCAGAAATCGTGTTACATATTGGCACTAATGATATAGCCAGGAAAAGGATCGAAGATATAAAAAGTGATTTCAGGGAGTTAGGATGGAAGCTGCAAAGCAGGACGAACAGAATAGTGTTCTCTAGTTTACTACCGGTGCCACGAGATAGCGAGGCGAGGAACAGGGAGCGGGCGCAGCTTAACACGTGGCTGCGCAGCTGGTGTAGGAGGGAGGGCTTCAGATATGTAGATAATTGGGATGCTTTCTGGGGAAGGTGGGACCTGTACAAGAAGGACGGGTTGCATCTGAACTGGAAGGGGACCAATGTCCTGGGTGGAAGGTTTGCTCAAGTAGTTCAGGAGGGTTTAAACTAGTATGGTAGGGGGGTGGGAACCTGAGCTGTATACCAGAGGTGAGAGTTGATGCAGATGAGGCAATAGCAAGAGGTAGACCAGCTAGTGGGAAGGATTTTCCTGGGAAGGAACCAAGGTATCAGTTAAAGTGTGTTTGCTTTAACGCAAGGAGTATCAGGAATAAAAGTGACGAACTTAGAGCATGGATCAGTACCTATGATGTTGCGGCCATAACAGAGACATGGGTTTCTCAGGGGCAAGAATGGTTGCTGGATGTTCCAGGGTTTAGAGCATTTAAAAACAATAGGGAGGGGGGAAAAAGAGGTGTAGCACTACTAATCAGAGAAGGTATCACAGCTACAGAAGCCTCCATTGCCCAGGAAGATCTGCCTACCGAGTCAGTATGGGTGGAAATTAGGAACAGCAAGGGAGCAGTCACCTCATTAGGGGTTTACTACAGGCCCCCCAATAGCAGCAGGGAGTTGGAAGAAAGCATAGGTCGGCAGATTTTGGAAAAGTGTGGACGTAGTAGGGTTGTTGTAATGGGTGACTTTAACTTTCCCAATATTGATTGGAACCTCCTTCGAGCAGAAGATTTGAATGGAGCTGTTTTTGTGAGGTGTGTTCAGGAGGGTTTCCTAACTCAGTACGTTGACAGGCTGACGAAGGGAGAGGCCATTCTAGACTTGGTGCTTGGAAATGAGCCGGGGCAGGTATCAGATCTTGTGGTGGGAGAGCATTTTGATGATCGTGACCAAAACCGCCTCACATTCTACATAGCTATGGAGAAGGAGAGGATTAGGCAAAATGAGCGGATATTTAATTGGGGAAGAGGAAACGATGATGTGATTAGTTAGGAAGCACGGATTGGGAGCAATTGTTCCATGGTAAAGGCACAATAGACACGTGGAGACTGTTTAAGGAACAGTTGTTGCAAGTGATGAATAAGTATTCCCTCTGAGACAGGCAAGCAGTGGTAAGATAAAGGAACCTTGGATGACGAGAGCGGTGGAGCTTCTCATCAAAAGGAAGAAGGTAGCTTACATAAGGTGGAGGAAGCTAGGGTCAAGCTCCGCTCTAGAGGATTACAGGCAGGTGAGAAAGGAGCTCAAAAATGGTCTGAGGAGAGCCATGAGGGGGCACGAGAAAGGCTTGGCAGAACGGATTAGGGAGAACACAAAGGCATTTTACACTTACGTGAGGAATAAGAGAATGGTCAAAGAAAGAGTAGGGCCGATCAGGGATAGCATAGGGAATGGGTGTGTGGAGTCTAAGGAGGTAGGGGAAGCCCTAAATGAGGTAAAAACAATGACTGCAGATGCTGGAAACCAGATTCTGGATTAGTGTTGCTGAAAGAGCACAGCAGTTCAGGCAGCATCCAAGGAGCTTCGAGATCGATTTCGAAGCTCCTTGGATGCTGCCTGAACTGCTGTGCTCTTCCAGCATCACTAATCCAGAAGCCCTAAATGAGTTTTTTGCTTCTGTCTTTATGAAAGAAACAAACTTTGTAGTGAATGAAACCTTTGAACAGCAGGTGTGCATGCTGAAATGGTTAAGATAGAGGAAGCTGCTGTGCTGAAAATTTTGTCAAACATTAAGATTAACAAGTTGCCAGGCCCGGACTAGATTTGTCCTTGGCTGCTTTGGGAAATGAGAAATGCGATTGCTTCACCACTTGCGAAGATCTTTTCATCCTCGCTCTCCACTGGAGTCGTACCTGAGGACTGGAGAGAGGCAAATGTAATTCCTCTCTTCAAGAAAGGAAATAGGGAAATCCCAGCAATTACAGACCAGTAAGCTTTTAGCTGTAGCAGTCACAAGATGTGTCAATCCAGGGGAGTTACAAGCTTCAGTGAAGAATTACTCTGACTTTCTATTGAGATCTCTCTATTGGCTGCTCCCTCCTGCCTGTATGAATCTTTGAATTTATCTTTTTTTCCCCAAGTGGTAAGTTTTTGGGAAGTTACTGGGTTGGAACAGTTAATTTGTGATAGTAACTGTATTGAGTTGGTGAAGTTTTCCAATAGTTAAGTTATTCTAAATTCCACTTTCTTTTGTTTGTGTTTCAACTGTAGCATTTAAATAAATTCTGCTTTGCTTAAAGCCGAGTGCTTTGACGAGCTGCATTCCACCTGGACCACCCACTTCACATCTGCCTTTAAAGTAAGGAAATGTTAGGGTAGTTAGGCTATCTTCTTAATGTATTTTGAGGGGGTTTGGGCCTCGTCCATAACAAAAAGCTCTTCAGCCCATTGTATAGGTACACTCAAAATATCCTTGATGTATATGTGTCCTACTTCCTGCACTAATGTCAAAGCCTTGAAAGACATGAGGTGTGCTCAATGAAGTATGTTTTAAAGATTGTGAGGTTTCCACCTCAGCTATCCTCCTCGGCAGTATGTTCCAGGCTACCATTATGCTGTGGGTGAAAAATCTTTCTCTTTCAATCCTCTCTAAAGCTATTGCCATTTACATTAAACTTCACTTAAATGTTGACTTTCGATTAAGAATCACAGCAACATTCTACTTAAGCTGTCCATATTCCTTATAAGCTTTGATCAGGTTCACGGAATAATTCAGTACAGAAAAAGTACTTTAACCCATTGAGATTGCACTGTGACAAGTATATGATGTATTAGAATGTATGAAGGTGGTTAAATCTCCCAGTCCTGACTAGATATATCCAAGAACATTGCAAAAGGCTAGAAAAGAAATTGCGGGTGCCCTGACTGATAATTTTGCATCATCCTTAGCTACGAGTGAGGTCCTGGAAGACTGGACAGTAGTGAATGTTGTGCCCTTATTCAAGAAGAGCTACAAAGAAAAACCTGGAACCTATAGACCAGTAAGTATAACATCTGTGATAGGTCAATTCCTTGAGAAGACCCTGCGATAAGATATACATGCATTTGGAAAGACTGGACTTGATTAAGAGTAGTCAACATGGCTTTGTGAATGGGAGATCATACCTCACAAATTTGTTAGAATTCTTTGAAGTGACTCGGAAGGTTGATGAGAGCAGGGTGGTAGACATAGTCTATATGAATTTCAGTGGGGTTTTTGATAAAGTTCCACATGGTAGGCTGCTCTGAAAGGCATGGAATCCAGGGAGAGCTGGTAGATAGGATACACAATTGGCTTGATGGTAGGAAGCATGGATGCTTGTCGGACTGGAGGCCTGTGACTAATAATG
The DNA here is from genome assembly GCF_047496795.1 of Chiloscyllium punctatum. Classification (NCBI taxonomy): domain Eukaryota; kingdom Metazoa; phylum Chordata; class Chondrichthyes; order Orectolobiformes; family Hemiscylliidae; genus Chiloscyllium; species Chiloscyllium punctatum. Next base: position 67,467,550 of record NC_092756.1, on the reverse strand, counting down.
TGCCTCAGAGGTCGTTGCTGGGCCCATTGCTGTTATCTCTAAGCAATGATTTTGATGAAAATGTACAAGTCATGATTAGTAAGTTTGTAGATGACTCTAAAATAGGTGGTATCCTGGACAGTGCGGAAGGTTATCAGATATTGCAAAAGGACCTTGATTATCGGGGAAGTGGCCGAGAAATGGCAAATGGATTTTGATATAGATAAGTGTGAGGTTTTGCATTTTGGAAAGTCAAATCAAGGTACGAGCTTCATGGTGAATGGTAGTGCCTTAAGAATCGTAGTGGAACAGAGGGACCTTGGAGTTCAGGTACCCAGTTCTCTGGAAGTGGAATTTTAGATAGGGGAGTAAAAAAGGCTTTTAGCACACTGGCTTTCATCAGGCAGAGCAGTGAGAACTTCCAACCTTCTATTATGTTGTAGTTGTAAAGGATGTTGGTGAGGCCTCATTTTGAGTATTGTGTTTTGTTTGGTCACCTTGTTGCAGGAAGGATCTTATTAAACTGGAAAGAGTGCAGAAGAAATTTTCAAGGATGTTGCCAGAACTGAAGGGTCTGAGTGATAGGAAGAGGTTGGACAAGCTAGGACTTTTTTCTTTGCAGCATAGGAGTGATGGGAGATCTTATAGAAGTGTATTAGATTATGAGAGGTATGGATAGGATGAATGCACTCAGTCTTTTTCCCTGGGTTGGGGAATCGAGGACTAGGGGACATTAGTTTAGGTTAGAGGGGAAAGAATAAAAGGGAACTTAAGGAGCAATGCTTTTTCACAGAAGGTGGTATTCATATGGAATGAGCTGCAATGGGAAGTGGTAGGGGCAGGCACATTAACGGCATTTAAAGGCATTTGGACAAATACATGGATAGGAAAGGATTAAAAGGATATCAACCAAGTGCATGGAAATGGAGTTAGAGTGGATGGACAATTTGGTCGGCATGGACCAGTTTGGGCCAACGGGCCTTTCTCCGTGCTGTAAGAATCTATGACTAACCACAGTAGAACCATTCTGCCACAATAGATCTGTAGCCTCCAAGTACTCAGTCAATTACTCTATCAGGTTCTCACTCAAAATTTTCCACTCCAAAGAAAGCAACTGGAGGTTATCCAGTCTATCTTCACAGCTGAAATAATCCATCAGAGGCAAAGTCCTTCTGAATCTCCTTTGCACACCCATCCAGCACAATCAGATCCTTACTACAATGTAGTAACCATGCTGCACACAGTAAGCTGGCTACTCTCTCGATGGCATGGCATGGACTGGGAAGTCCAGAGCAGGACACTAGCCACAGCATGGCATTGACTAGGAAGCTCAGAACAGGACACTAGCCACAGCATGGCATTGACTAGGAAGCTCAGAACAGGACACTAGCCACAGCATGGCATTGACTGGGAAGCTCAGAGCAGTATGCTGGCCACAGCATGGCATTGACTAAGAAGCCCAGAGCAGGAAACTCACTACGGCATGTCGAAGGAGCAGGTTTCTGGCAGCATTATGCTGCTGCCATGGAGAAGGAAAAGCTGAAGCCTCTTTAAATGATCATTTTTTATTCTGTGAATGGCGCTGATGTACAATGAAGTTACACACTTTTCACTATATTTTATCTTGGAAGTATGTGATAATACAGGATATTCAAAGCTAAAGTTTGCCATAACCGAAGTTATGTACTGCTCCACAATACCTCTATATGTTTACAATCTGTCCACCACTAACAAAGATAAGCATCTTATCTGCGATCTTAACTATCCTCTTCAGTGCCCTTCCATGCCCAGGGAACAATGGTCAAGAAACCAAAGTTCCTTTTATTCCTTTGAGCTTCCTAAGTTGATGCCA